>NC_135803.1:133240293-133540293 GCF_964213995.1 Mustelus asterias | reverse complement strand
AATACTGGGCCAGAATGTCCTTTAAAATGCCAATAGCCAAAGAACTAGATAACCTTCCTTGAGAAAATATGCATCTGTGATCACAGGGCTACTCTCTCATTGAGCAGTTCTAGGGCAGCACAGTGGCACAGCGGTTAGCACTGCTGCTTCACAGTGTCAGGGACCCAGGTTCAATTCCAGCCTTGGGTGACTGACTGTGTGGAGTTTGTAGGTTCTCCCCGTGCCTGCGTGGGTTTCCTCCAGTTTCCTCTCACAGATCAGTGATGCACAGGTTAGGCCGATTGGCCATGTTAAATTGCTCCTCAGTGTCCAAAGATGTGTAGATCAGGTGAATTAGCCATGGTAAATGCATGGGGTTACGGGGTAGGGCGGGTTTGGGCTTGGGTGGAATGCTCTGTCGGAGGTTCGGTGCAGACCCGATGGGCCGAATAGCCTCTTCTACACTGTGGGATTTCTGTGAATCTATGAAGTCTGGCGCAAGATCACAAAGATATGATCCATTTGAAGGGAGCACCATCCTTTGTTTAACAACTAAAATACACAGATATACAACACCGAGTCAAAATGTAGCTCTTACTTTTTTACTTTTGATGCAGACTAATGATAAATTTAGGACTAAAAGCATTTCCTTTACAGCAAGAATGCTAATTGGATACCCAAGAGAGTCAAGCTTTTGTCATATTTCATGTTTGACGCGCACAAAGTGAACAGCAAAACAGGAGACCATAAATACAATGGAACAGCAAATGGTAGAATCACATTAATGCCCTAGGCTCTGAGCAAGAAGTATGACGACCGCACAATCACACACTTCTACGGATTTTCTTATATCTCCACTTTTTACTTTTGATAAAAGAACTGTGACTTAAAGCTTAAATTTCTAACCACAACACCAAGCTAGGTCTAGACTAAATGGATTAAACTTGGACTAGATTTCAAGGAATACAATCAAAGGGTATGTGAATTACTGTGGAAATAGCTCTCATATTTCTTTTTTACCTAAATCTGAAAGCATTAAACAAAAGTTCCTTAATACCTTTCAGTTTCGCAAAGACAGATACTGTGTGTTTGGAACAAGTGAGGCGCTTTATCTGTTGTGCCTTACCGTTACTGGCATCATGCCCCTGGCTTAGAATTCAAAAAGCTTCTAATAGCAAATCCACAACTGGTGCCGACTATTAGCTGACCCAGTTTCTGGACTGTGACAAAAGATAATATGATCGCAATCCAAATACTTAGAGTAATACCTCCAATAGCACCACAGATCATGAGTGACATGAGAAATAAGTGCTCTTGTATTTTTTTAATATCAGCAATGAATCCTTAAAATTTGTGCAAGCACGAATGCAAAGTCGCACTTTTGTTAAATGGTTATGTTGGGCCAACTCCCCACCACCTCCCACCAGCCCAGCCTTCCTGGTGTTCGCGGGTGTACAAACATGGGCTCAGCCGTCTTTCTACCTGACACATTTTCAAGAATCCAGGAAAATGTCTCTCAAAGACTTTGGCCTGGAATTTCTATCCAGATATTCTTCAAAGGTGTATAGGCTGGAATTTTACCCAGCACGCCCGCTCCGGAATCGGGGCGGGCGAGGCTTGCAGAACGGTATTCTCCGTTGGCCTCGGGTGGGACCTTATGGGCTGGTAAAATTCCGCTGGTAATGTGCAAAATGGATAATGGGGATCCTGTAGATGGAGTGTATCTGATTTGATTTGATTTATTATTATTGTCACATGTATTAACATACAGTGAAAAGTATTGTTTCTTGCGTTCTATACAGACAAAGCATACCGTTCATAGAGAAGGAAATGAGACAGTGCAGAATATGTTACAATCATAGCTAGGGTGTAGAGAAAGATCAACTTAATGCAAGGGAAGTCCATTTAATAGTCTGACAGGGAAGAAGCTGTTCTTGAGTCAGTTGGTACATGTCCTCAGACTTTTATATCTTTTTCCTGAAGGAAAAAGGTGGAAGAGAGAATGTCTGGGGTGCGTGGGGTTCTTGGTTATGCTGGCTGCTTTGCTGAGGCAGCGGAAGTGTAGACAGAGTCAATGGATGAGAGGCTGGTTTGCGTGATGGATTGGGCTACATTCATGACTTTTTGTAGTTCCTTGCGGTCTTGGGCAAAGCAGGAGCCATACCAAGCTGTGATACAACCAGAAAGAATGCTTTCTATGGTGCATCTGTAAAAGTTGGTGAGAGGAATATTTATTCAGAATTTTTTATTCTGATAAATGCCTTATCAGAAGGCATTTGATAAGGTGCCACACAAAAGTTTGATACACAAAGTAAGATCACATGGGGCTATGGGTAATTTATTCGCTTGTATAGAGGACTGGCTAACTGACAAAAAGCAGAGAGTTGGGTTAAATGGGTCCTTTTCTGGTTGACAAGATGTAACCAGTGGGGTGCCACAGGGTTCAGTCATCAGGTCCCAACTAGTTACAATCTATATAATGACTTGGATGTGGGATAGAAGGTACGATAGCTAATTTTGCAGATGACACTAAAATAAATGAGATAGCAAGTTGCAATAAAGAAATAAAAAGTTTACAAATGGATATGGATAAGCTAGGTAAATGGTCCAAAAATTGGCAGATGGAGTTTAATGTAGATAAGTGTGAGGTTATCCATTTTGGTCAGAAAAATAGAAAGGCAACATATTATCTAAAAATAAACTGGGAAAATCAGAATGGCCGTAATAATTTGAATGAGGGGTTCATCGACTGCTTCCACGATAGTTTCTTAAAGTAGTAACATGCTGGAACTTACCAGAAAGCAGGTTAGAATTGGACTTGGTATTGTGTAATGTGATAGGATTAATTAATTACCTCAGAGTAGACACCCCGAGGTAGCAGCGACCACAATATGATTGAATTCTACATCCAGTTTGAAAGGGAGAAGAGTGGGCCTAAAACAATTATTTTAAACTTAACTCAGGGCAACAATGTGAGAATGAAAGATGAGCCAGCTGACGTGAAAAGATGTGTAGGTTAGGTGGATTGGCCATGCTAAGTTGCCCCTTAGTGTTCAAAGGTCTGTAAATTAGATGGAATAGCCATGGTAAATGTGTGAGATTATGGGGATTGGGCAGGGGGGGTGTGCCTGGGCAAGATGCTCTTTCTGGTGCAGACTCAATGGGCCGAATGGCCCCCTTCTGCACTGTAGGGATTCTATGGTTTCGTTTTCAGTCGGCTAAAGGATACAACAATAGAAAAGCAGTGGCATTTAGGGTGATATTTCAGGATACTCAGAATAAGTATATTCCTACTATAAATAAAAATTCTAAGGGGAGGACCCACCAGCCATGGTAAACCAAAGAAGAAAAGGAAGGCATCAAACTTAAGGAGAAAACATATAATTTTGAAACGACAAGTGGGAAAGGTGAATGGTCAGAAAATAAAGAACAGCAGAGAATGACTATGGGGTTAATCAGGAGGAAGGATTTAGTGTATGATAGGAAGCTACCGAGAAATGTAAAACTGCATCACAAGAGTTTCTATTGGTATTTAAAAGGAAAAGAGTGATTGTTAGTCCTCTAGAGCATGAAAATGGGAGTTAATTGTAGATAATAAGGAAAAGACAGGTGAAAGGTGCAGATATTTTGCTTCTGCATTCACTATAGAGGATACAAGGAATATTCCAGTAATAGTAAGTCAGGAGATGGAGGGGAGAGAAGAATTTGGTGAAATTACAATCACTAGGGAAGAGGTACTGAGCAAACTGATGGAGCTGCAGGTTGACACATCTCTGAGTCCTGATGGACTTCACCCTAGGGTCTTAAAAAAGGAGGGCTAATGAGGTAGTTGGTGTTAATCCTCTAGATTCTGGAAAAGATCCATCAGACTGAAAAGTAGCAAATATAATCCCTGTATTCAGGAAGGGAGGCAGAAAATGGGGAAATTTCGGCTAGTTAGATTGACAACTCGAGGGAGTGCAGAGAAGGTTTACCAGGCTGATTCCGGGGATGGCGGGACTGATGTATGAGGAGAGATTGACTAGGTTAGGATTGTTTTCGCTGGAGTTCAAATGAATGAGGGAGGATCTCATAGAGACTTATAAAATTCTAACAGGACTAGACAAGGTAGATGCAGGGAGGATATTCCCAATGGTGGAGGAATCCAGAAAAGGGGTCATAATCTCAGGATTCAGTGTAGACCATTTAGGACAGAGGTGAGGAGACATTTCTTTGGGGAGACATAGGTGAGCCTATGGAATTCATTAGCACAGGAAGTAGTTGATGCCAAAACATTGAATTTATTCAAGAGGCGGCTGGATATAGCACTTGGGGTGATTGGGATCAAAAGTTATGGGGAAAAAGCAGGATTACGCTATTGAGTTGGATGATCAGCCATGATCGTAATGAATGGCGGAGCAGCCTCGAAGGGCCAAATGGCATCCTCCTGCTCCTATATTCTATGTTTCTGTGTAACTGTTCTGCGGAAGATGTTAGAATCAATCATCAAGAAGGTTATAACTGGGCACTTAGAAAAGTTCAAGGTAATTGGGAAGAGTCAACATGGTTTTGTGAAATGGAAATCGTGTTGAACCAATTTATTGGAGTTCTTTGAAGGAGTAACATGTGTTGTGGATAAAGAGGAACCTGTAGATGTATTGTACTTGGATTTCCAGAAGGTATTTGATAAGGTGCCACATCAAAGGTGATTGCAGAAAATAAAAGCTCATGATGTGGGGGTAATATATTAGCCTGGATAAAAGATAGACTGCCTGGCAGAAAACAGGAAGTATGCATGAATAGGTATTTTTCTGATTGGCAGGATATGACAAGTAGAGACCCATAGGGGCCAGTGCTGGGGCCTCAACTTGTTACAATTTATAACAATTAGTTAGAGGAGGGGAACAAAGGAACAAAGAAGCTAAATTTTCAGATGACACAAAGATAGGTAGGAAAGTATGTTGTGAAGGGAACATAAGGAGGTTGCAGATTGTTATAGATATGTTGAGTGAGTGGGCAAAAAATCTGGCAGATGGAGTATAATGTAGGAAAATGTGAAGTTGTTCAGTTTTGTACAAAGAATGAATAAACAGGGTATTACTTAAACAGAGAATGACTGCAGAATTCTGAGGTACAGAGGGATCTAGATATTCTAGTACATGAAGGAATTGAATTAAAAGTAAGGATGCTTTGCTTCAGTTATACAGGGCATCAGTGAGAACACATCTCAAATACTCTGTGCAGTTTTGGACTCCTTATTTAAGAAAGTATGTAAGTGCATTAGAGGCAGTTCAAAGGAGGTTTATTTGATTGATACCTGAATTGAGGGAGTTGTTTTGTGAGGAATAGTTGGACAGACTGGGTTTGTTTCTACTGGAATCGAAAAGAGTGAGAAGTGGTTTGACTGAAATATCTAAGATGCAGAAAGGTCTTGACAAGATGGACGTGGAAAAAATGTTTCCTCTTGTGGGTCAGTCCAGAACTGGGACCACTTCTTTAAAATTCGGGGTCACCTTTGAGGACAGAGATGAGGAGAATATCTTTCTTTGAGAAACTGGATAGGAGAATGGTTTGGCCACAGCTGGAATATTGCATCCTGTTGTGTGACGTTGGAACACTCTGCCTCAGAAGGTGAATTGAATGTAAGATAAATAGATTCTTGTTAGGCAAGGGAACTAAAGGTTATCTTGGGAAAATGCAGATTAATTAAGGAAAGCCAGCATGGATTCAATGAGGGAAAATTGGGTTTAACTAATTTGCTTGAACCTTTTGATAAGGCAACCAAGAGGATTGATGAGGAAAACGCTGTTGATGAGGTGTGCATGGACTTCCAAAAGGCATTTGAGAAAGAATGGTAAAAGAGACTCGTGAACAAACTGAGAGCTCACAGAATAATAGGGATAGTAACAACATGGCTAAAAAAATGGCTGACTACATGAAACAAAGAGTGGTGGTGTACTGTTGTTTTCAGACTAGAGGAAGGTAGTTCCCCAGGGATCAATGTTCGGGCACTCGATCTCCCTGATATTTGTTAATGACATGGACCTTGATGTACAAGACCCCACTTCAAAATTTGTGGATGATACAAAACTTGACAATTTTGTGACCCACCAGGAAGATAGTGTAGAACTTCAATGGGACACAGACAAGATGGTGGTTAGGGCAGGCAAGTGACAGACGAAATTTAATATGAAGGAATATGAGTGATTCACTTAGGCAGGAAGAAGGCAAAGAGACAATGGATGAGATTTTCTGGCCCCCGAATCTGGAAAATCCTGCCCGAGGTCAACTGATTTTTCCATGGTCCGCCCCTCACCCCTCCATGGCGGGACGGTAAAATTCGCCCCAATATAAAGTATTGGGGACATTTCTTAAGAGGTGCAGGATGAAAGGGACTTGGTTGTTTATGTGTATAAATCATTGAAAGTGCCAGGACAGGTTGAAAACACAGTTAATAAAGCAAATAGGGGCAGAGAGTACATTAGCAAGAAAGTTATGTTAAACCTGGATAGAAGATTGGTTTGGCCACAGCTGGAATATTGCATTCTGTTCTGGGCACCACACTTGAGGAAACATGTGAAAACGTTACAGAGAGTGCAGAAAAGATTCATGAGAATGGGTCCAAGGATGATGAATATAAGCTACGTGGAAAGATTGGAGAAGTTGGGACTGTTCTTCTTGGTAAATGAAGACGAGAGGAGATTTGATAGTGGTATCTAAGATCCTGAGGGATCTGGATAGCGTTGATAAGGGGAAGGATTGAGAATCAGAGGGCAGAGATTTAAGGTATTTGGCGAAAGAAACAATGACGACAGGGGGAAAACATTTTCCCGCAGCGAGTGGTAAGGGCCTTGAATGCTTTGCCTGACAGTATGGTGGAAGCAGGGTCAACTGAAGCTTTCACAGAATGGTTGGATCATTACCTAAAAAGAAAAATGTTGCACGGCAACAGGAAAAAACAAGGGTGTGGCACGAGGTGAAGTTCTCCTTCAGGGGACCAGCACAGACACGATGGGCTGAATAGCTTCCTTCTGTAACAATTCCATGATAAAATGAGTAAGTGAGTACCTTAGTCGCATGTTCCAACATTAGAAGGTGGAGTGGAATACTTTGCTGCCCTGTCTGCATTCTGTGTGACCATATAGCACTGTTTGTGTGCAAGGGGGATGTGTGACACAATCCTGACTAATTCATCAGAAATCGAGGGATGAGTTTATTAATTTTTTTATTAGTGTCACAAGTCGGTTTACACTAACACTTCAATGAAGTTACTGTGAAAATCCCCTAGTTATCTAAGGGATTAACTAGTAATTAACTAGTAATCTGAGTTGGGAAAACCTCACTTTCCACCACTATATATCAGAAAATCAAAGGTGCAATGAAATCTGGATGGGAAATTCCAGCCAAATTTCAATGCACCTTTGATTTTCTTTGAAACCTGGAACCTGGGTAAGGCTTTGCACCACTGGTGTTTACAAAGTACAAATTAAAATGTTACACTTCACTCCGCACAGTTGAAGTGTAACCATGAATAGACTTGCAGAAGATTCTACTTTCTGTGAATCTGATGGGTCTCTCTTCCCATGATGAGCTAGATGGCAATGTTTCAGTAGAGCTGATTTACTTAAATGCTTAAGGCAGGAACACAAAACTAGAATGGTAGGCCATTCATCCACATGAGTCAATTCTGTATTAGATCATAGCAAATCTTTATCTCATGCCATTTCTCCACCTTGGCTCCAGATTCCTTGGTAACCTTGCCAAACAAAGAATGTATTGTTGTCCATCATGAAACTTTCAACTGATCTAGAATCACAGAGAATAAAATAAACTACCTTAAAATATGTTCCTCAAAAGAACCCAATAAATCAGGAAAATTGAATATAATATTGAATACAAAGATAAAGTATGCTCTTCACAATGCTTTAGACAAAAGACACATATGGCTCTGCATAATTGTGATATAAGTTGCAACTTGCTATGTGATGACATCTAATTAAATCTTCAATTACCTTTTCATTGCATGCAGATTGCCAAAGAAGTTAAGTGCTTCTGAAATGTCTTTGTTTGTCAGGAGTCAACGTATCAGATTGATGATACACCCATGAACAAACTTATACTCCTTCCAACACTCTCATGCAATATAAACCTGACACTGACAATCCCTTGAAACCACAGAACCCACTTCATAGCAGAATTAAATAGAAATTGCAATGAACAAATAGGCTGTTTGGCCTAAACTGGCTGTGCCAGTGTTTATCCTCCACATGTGGCTGTGCCACATGTTTATCCTCCTATTCTATTTGTTTTGACACACCATGAGAAAACTGCCAGGCCTTTGCATTTAACGAGGAAGTTGTATATGTGGTGTCTGTCTCTTTAAGACAGTACAGTTAGCCACTTAACTTGAGGGACCAATGGGAACTGAGAGTGAGTGATCACCCCACAGGCAGACGTCCTCCCTTGAGCAGAATACATCTGGAAGCCATGTCGTAAGCATGTAAGGACTAGAACACTGCTCCAGGTCGGTCTAGAGCTGCAACTCTTGTGCCTAGTTTCTCCTATCAATAGAGGCTGAAATCTCTTGACAATGCTGGAATGCCACAACATAACAGAATTACATCTCAGTACATAAATATGTGACTTGTACTTCATTACTTGAAAACACATAAAAATGCCAGGGCTTATTGAGTAGAGAACCAAGCACACTGGTACTGAGTCATATCGATCTGAGTGTCCCAATTTTGGGGTTGTAATGCAGGGTTGACCACTATTGGACATGGTACTGCACCAGAGCAGAATGTCCACATCGATCCCAGTTTGAGCTGTAGGTACAACACCATGTGGTGTGCTACTGAACATTTGCCTTGAAACCAATGGAAGGTAAAATGGAATAGAGTGTAGAATGAGGATCTGATAAGGAACAGTCAAAATTAACCCTTTGTGCTTATACATTGCTGCACATTGATGTGACAATGGCAAAATGGCGCCACTTGAAAGCAACACAATCAGATAACTTACACAATGCAAATTTGACCCCTACATTCAAACAGCACAGACCAGCTGTCATTTCTAGTCATCTCTCTATTTCACTGTGTAGAATGGCAGCACGGTGGCACAGTGATTACCACTGCTGCCT
Source organism: Mustelus asterias (assembly GCF_964213995.1). Classification (NCBI taxonomy): domain Eukaryota; kingdom Metazoa; phylum Chordata; class Chondrichthyes; order Carcharhiniformes; family Triakidae; genus Mustelus; species Mustelus asterias. Next base: position 133,531,196 of record NC_135803.1, on the reverse strand, counting down.
CACAGCGACAGGACCCGGGTTCGATTCCTGGCTTGGGTCACTGTCTGTGTGGAGTTTGCACATTCTCCCCGTGTCTGCGTGGGTTTTCTCCGGGTGCTCCGGTTTCCTCCCACAGACTGAAAGACGTGCTGGTTAGGTGCATTGACCCGAACAGGTGCTGGAGTGTGGCGACTAGGGGAATTTCACAGTAATTTCATTGCGGTGTTAATGTAAGCCTACTTGTGACTAATAAATAAACTTTACTTTACTTAATGACTTCTGATTTCGAATGTACCCTATAAGAGATTATATATATTCTTTACAATGTAGGAAGATTTCAGATTTGTTGAGCTATCAAAGACAATATTCACTGCTCCACTTCGATCAACCATAACCAGAATTATCTGACTACATGATTTGCCTTCACTGAGGAAGTTAGAAAGTGATCAGGTCCCACAAGGCCCCAATACGTTTATTCCATTAGTAACTCAAAAATACAGCATAGGAAGATTCCAGATTTATCCCTGGTCTGCACTGAGTTAGATAATCTCAGCCAGGCGAGTGAAAATGTTATTGAAATGGCCATTGTATCACAGGATAGTGAGGCAAAAACTGGTCAGATTTGTCACAACTGACTATGAGTTGGAAATGTGTGATTGAGCTCGTATCAAATTCAGCAGTGAGAACCCTCCCCTCCCTCTCCCACATTATTAAATAGTCTTCTTCTTCTTAGGCAAGGATGATTTGCTTCTACTCCGGTTCAATGGATTCTGAAATGTCTGAGAAGTCCAATGTGTGATCTAAAGACTCTGCCACATTCAGGGCAGGTGGTACTTGAAGGGTTGGGTAGATGAGGTCCTTGGTGGTTTTGTGTGTTTTTTCTCATGCCTCGACTTTGCCTCTGTGTTTTCCTGATTAAATCTCTGGGTGAGTTTGATGCCTCCCCGAATGATCCTTCTCCATTTTGGTTGGTGACAGGCCAGGGTCTCCCATGAGTCGGCAGAAATGATTGACCTCATCAGGGTTACTTTAAGGACATCTCTAAAGTGTTTTTTCTGTCCCCCTGAGATCCCCTGCTACAACTGTGTTCTGACTAGAGCAGTTGCTTTGGGTCTTAGGCATACAAAGAACTCTGGGTGGAATTGTTTAGGAGCCATTAGTGCCTGAATGCTGGGTGAGTTGGCTTGGGAGAAGGCATTGCTGTTTGGACAGTCTTATCACTGGATTTGTAAGATCACGCAAAGGCACTACTGGCAGTGCTTTGAGGTTCCTGCTGCAGGTTATCCAAGGAGCATGGGGATCACTGTTGCCCACTAAACCATGACCTTAACTTTGGGTGTGAGATCTTGGTCCTCCAATGCTTTTTTCCGCAGTCAGCTGACATCTGAGCTGACACATTGGAGACGATGGTTCATTTAATCGACACTGCCTTCATCAGAGCGATGTCGCCCTAAAATGGTCCACATTTTCCAGGACCTCTCTGTTAATCTTATTCAATGGAGAACAGGGATTGTGCACTGGGGGCTGGTTGAAAGAGGACCTTAGTTTTCTGGGTGTTTAGTGAAAGGCTCATTTTCCTATATGCTTTGGAGAAGGAGGGGGCAATGACCTGGAACTCAGTTTCTGAGTGAGTGCGCACACAAGTATCATCCGATTCTGAAAATCAATGACTGAGGCTGAAGTGACTCAGGTTTCTGATTAAAGGTGGCGTAGGCTGAACAGGTTTCTGTCTGTTCTGTAAATTATCTTCAAACCTGTGGGTAGTTTTCTACCACTCACCAAGACTCATACATGGTTAAAGATCACTTGAGGGAAATGCCTGAGAGTTCCCAGTGCCCTGTCAATTGTACTCCAAAAGTGAGTCAACACTTTAAGGAGGATAGGAGGAGAGGAAACCAGCAAGACTTTAGGGCAAATTGTTTCCTGCTGAAGTGAAAAGATCTTTTTTTAATGTTGGCGAGATGGGATAAATCTGCTAATCTTCTTCATTCGCTGGCACCGTTCTTCCAAAGTTTACCAGATCTTTACATATATATTAAAAAACTTACCTTTGAGCAGTTGAGTCAGCTTGGCAGTGTCATAATTTTTTGATGCAACATGCTTGAGGGATATTTTGACACAGCAGAACACAGTAACAGGCACTGGTAAGTCTGGGGGAGACAGCATCTAGGTGCCTATCATAAAGTATAAGGTGCTCTCTTATTCCAGGTCTATGCAGTTGTTGAACAGAAAAAATGTGATAAAAGCCATGTTTATAAACATGGACCCATCAAACAAATCTGAACAAGAACCCCAAGTTGTGGATTCAAACACGATTTGCAATTACAACTTCTGTTGCAAGAGCAATGAAGAAAAGTTAATACTATAACTGCAATTAGTGGGTTGGCTTTGAACTATGATTTGCTTATACTCTGTAATTTTCTCTTCAACCACACAATTGAGCATTGTTTTTTTTCCCACTGTTTCAAAGAAAATGTTAATTCAGCAACTTCATTTATTAAAAATAAGTTACATGTGAAGACATTCCCTCGTCCATGGGGAACTTTGATGAAAACAGTATTTTCTGAATAACTGGAGAAAATGTATTTTGTGTTAAATTAAAAATAATATGGTAACAAGCCTTTCAATTGAAATGAGCAGTTTTAGCCCCCAAAAAAAGGCCTCCAGGTGTTGTAAACTCTCCTTAACTCTAAATTCTAGCACAACAAAATAATTCAAATTGCTCGATTGGCACCACATCGACAAACATCCACTCCCTCCACCACCGACGCTCAGTAGCAGCAGTGTGTGCTATCGAAAAGATACACTGCAGCAATTCACCAAACATCCTCAGACAGCACCTTCCAAACCCACGACCACTTCCAACTAGAAGGACAACGGCAGCAGATACATTGGAACATCACCACCTGCAAGATCCCCCCAACAAGCCACTCACCGTCCTGACTTGGAAATATATCGCCGTTCCTTCGCAGTCGCTGGGTCAAAATCCTGGAATTCCCTCCCTAATGGCATTGTGGTGCAACCCATAGCACATAGATTGCAGTGTTTCAAGAAGGCAGCTCACCACCACTTTCTCAAGGGTGGCATGGTGGCACAGTGGTTAGCACTGCTGCCTCACAGCGCCAGGGACCTGGGTTCGATTCCCAGCTTGGGTCACTGTCTGTGTGGAGTTTGCACATTCTCCCCATGTCTGAGTAGGAGGTTTCCTCCAGATACTCTGGTTTCCTTCCACTGTCCAAAGATGTATAGGTTAGGTGCATTTGGCCATGCTAAATTGCCCCTTAGTGTCCTGGGATGAGTAAATTAGAGGGATTAGCGGGTTAAATATGTGGGGTTACGGGGATAGGGCCTGGGTGAGATTGTTGCTGGTGCAGACTCGATGGGCTGAATGACCTCCTTCTACACTGTAGGGTTTCTATGGTTTTTAACTGGGGATGGGCAATAAATGCTGTCCAGCCATCGATGTCCATGTCCCACGAATGAATATAAAAAAGTGGACCGAGCTAGGCTAATCAATGATATCTGTATTTACCTGAGATTTTGCCCTATCTATATTAGCAGGCATAATGTCACGGACAAAATTCACAAGAGGTTTCTCTCTTTTCTGAAACAGAAAGTATAAAGATTATTATATAATTTCACAAGTATATCTTTAGAAAATGCTATATATGTCAGCTTGGATCCATTCCTGGTTGGGGAGAACATATCTACTAAACTTCATAGATTTTTCTGGGGAACCCTGCCTGACTTCAGGTGACACAAAGGTAGTATCATAAAGGGAACTGAAGCAAAACCTTCTTGCTTCAAAAAATGGCTGTCAGAATTTCTCTCTACCTGTAGCTCACCCATCGGGGAAAGTACATAGGCATGGAAATTATGTTGAATCTTTATAAAACTGGGATTCTATTTTATGAGGTCTGCCTCAGTTCTAATTAATGTGAAAAGACATTAGCGGGAGTTTCAAGTAACTTCTTACAGTTCATGAAGTAACTTTTTCACACGTTAGAGTTGTGTATCACTGTGCATTTTTCAAGTCAGCTTATTTAAGACAGTTGTGGGTTGCATAAGGCATTCACTTTAGGGATCTTTCTATTCAACTGTAGTACTGTGTCCAATTTTACGTGACTTAAAGTAGGAAGAGGTGCCAGTTGTAACATGTCCATCTCCCAATGATTTCCTTTAACTTCTACCCAATGCCAACTTCAAGAAACCCCACCAACGCATAACGTTGGCACTGATCGTCCCATGGATAGAAATATTTTTCATTCACACTGGGAACATTAAAGCCTAAAAGTGATTGTCAATATCTATTGCACACTGAGGTAGTTGTTAGGTACTGTACAAAATCTAAAAAACAAAATTAATTTTAGGGTAGTTTGGTGAAATACCATTCTTCCGATAGTGAAGCGATTGATGAGGGTAAACTAGTTTTGCAGTAAGGACCTTCCATCCACAAAAGGTTAAATTCAAAGTTTATTTTTGTGTCACAAGTAGGCTTACATTAACACTACGATGAAGTTACTGTGAAAATCCCCTAGTCGCTACACTCCGGCGCCTGTTCAGGTTCACTGAGGGAGAATTTCGCATGGCCAATGCACCAAACCAACACATCTTTTGGACTGTGGGAGAAAACCAGGGCACGTGGAGGAAACCACGCAGGGAGAATGTGTAGACTCCACGCAGCCACTTACCAACCGTCTCTGAGACCATGTACCAACCAAGTCAAGAACAACTTCTTCTCTGCTATCATCAGACTTTAGAATGGACCTACCTCATATTAAGCTGATCTTTCTCTACACCCTAGCTATGACTAACATTACATTCTGCACTGTCTCCTTTCCTTCTCTATGAACGGTATGCTTTGTCTGTTTAGCGCACAAGAAATATTACTTTTCACTGTATACTAACGCATGTGACAATTATAAATCAAATCAAAGACAGTGGCCCAAGCCGGGAATCAAACCCAGGTCCCTGGCTCTGTGAGGCAGCGATGCTACCCACTATGCCACCATGCCACCCCTAAGAGGGCAAAAAGCAGCAGGACATCAAATCCTTAATCATGGCAACGGTTGAGGAGTTAGAAGAGGTGACGTAGACATTTTAGATTAAACAGAACATTAAAAACAACTGTTTCTATTAGAAAGAGGGTACGCTATCTGCAGAATTTATACTGCATTGAAAAGCCTTTGTAATGTTCACACCTAAACAATATTCATTGCTGCAATATCATTTCACATCCTTTCGGGAAAGGGCGTTCACAGACCTCAGACAGGTCCCTCCCATTAACCTCCCTTAATCAGATAATTAGTACCTTAATTTCATACCAGACTGGGTTTTGTTTTCTTAACTAGATCCTTCATGGAAGAAACTAGATAGCCCAGTACAGAGTGCTGTCTTTCACTGAGTCAGACTCATGTTATTAAAATCTTTCTCTTTCTGTTGACTGTAAATGCTGTAGGAGAAATATAGTAGTGAGAAAATTTCACAGTTCTTAGTGAAACATTTTCATTATTGACCATAATGTGATACACATAGAAAGGTGTTACAATTCCAGTTGATGTTATAACTGGATGGAAAGATCCCAGAGTGGAGCCTAACACAAAAGACCACAACTTTTACTTCTTTTTTTAAACATGGAGAAACAGTCACAGAACCATTAAAAACTTTTAACAACAAGAAAAAAAACATTTATTAAACATGAAATAGATTGGATTATGATACAATACTCCTTTACTCCTCATTTAGTTTAACAATTACACACAAGTTTTAAGATTAACACAGATGACAAAGTACATTTGAAATTACAGTGGTCTCATTAACGCACAAAGTCCTATCTTAAAGCAGACAGATTGGCTGTGGTCAAATACACACTCCGCTTTGAACCCAAAGTAGTGCCTGTGGATTTCTCCTCAGAATCCAACCCTATGATTATCACATGAGGGTTTCCAAACTCCACTCCCAAAATCACGCTTTAAAATCGTCTCTCATAACAATGCTTTCCCTTAACGGATTGCATTCCAAAATCCAGACCTGGTTTTCCAAATGACACTTTTAAATAAAGCTTCTGCTCCAATTTTAACAGTGAATCCAGTACATGATTTTACCCCAAACCCTTTAAGGATGTCTTTGTCTTGACTGCTATACAAACTTTCACAATTGTGTTAACTCTCAATTCCCATGTTGTATTAATATGACATCAAACGTTTCATTTTCCTCTGGAGTCTGCTGCCCCACTTTAAATTTGATTACTATAATTGTCTCTTTAACTCAGGATACTTTGTTTACACTTCCTTGAATTATTCTGAATGCCTTGGTCTATGTTCACTTAACTCCAGACGTCTCAAGAAATTCTTTCTGTCTCAGTTCCCTGGTTATCTGGACGGGAGTTGGTACTGGAAGAAATCTGCCTCTTTGCAGCTCCCACCCTGTCCAGTCTTTCTTCTGGCATGATTGCGAGATGTTCACTTCCTGATGTCCTGTCTCCAAATGCAAACTATCAGCTAAAACTAAAACTTAAAAGCTTTTTTTCAATCCTTGTAAGTGTCTCCAGTTGCTAAGCAACCCGTGCTCGTTCTTCACGCTGCAACCCTCTCTAAGCATAATAGAGTCACAGTGGGAATTGAAAACAACCCCCACACATACAAACACCTCTGTCCAGTATGAAGCTAACTACAGGTTTTACCCTTCCAGGCACAGAAACATGAAATTAAACCCATTTAAAATTATACATTATTTCTAATGTTTACCAATACCAATATAAATCACTTAAAATTATCTCCATTTTCTGAAAAAAAGGGCAATGATTTTGGCTGGGATAGGTAGTGACAAGATTCTCTTCTCAAGTCATTGGCAGTATTTGTAACCTGGGGAGACATTAACCTTCAAAAACTGTGAACTCATGCTCACTCCGAAGTTTGAACTGACACTTCTATGCTGATTCCTCAGTTCAGTAAAGTTTATTCATTAGTGTCACAAATAGGCTTCCATTAACACTGCAATGAAGTTACTGTGAAAATCCCCTAGTCGTCACACTCTGGCGCCTGTTCAGGTATACTGAGGGAGAATTTAGCATGGCCACCTAACCAGCACGTCTTTCAGACTGTGGGAGGAAACCGGAGCACATTGAGGAAACCCACGCAGACAAGGGGAGAATTTAAAACTCCACACAGACAGTGACCGAAGCCGAGAATCGAACTCAGGTCCCTGGTGCTGTGAGGCAGCAGTGCTAACCACTGTGCCACCATGCCACCCCTGCCACAGTACTGAGGGCATGGTGCTTCATCAGCAATGGTGTCTTTCAGATCATAAGTTAACCGAGGGAAAGAATCAGAGGCACAACTTACATTTTCAAATCCACAATCGTATGTGTCCTTTATTAATAGTCGGAAAATCTTTACTGACCCATTCTGAAGCCCACTTTTATATCGATCATAATTGCTACCAAGTCTATAAGAAGGGAAGGGATTAAAGTCGTATCTCTCCTTATGTCTGTCCTTTCTCCAGGATTTATTCAGTTTGTCTAACTACACCAACTGTCTAACATTTTTCAAATACTTTCAACTTTGGGTTCCCATCTTCTGTATAATCACGTCCTGCATTCCTTTCCTGCCCATTCTTTGACTTTTTATACTAACCTTGCCTCAATTTCCAGATTATCAAACATGCAACAGTCTGACTAAGACAGAAACTTGTGTAGAATTGTAACTATCTATTCCAATGAATTAACTTTAGTTATATATGACATTGCGCCTCCTTAAAAAAACTTGATACAGTGATGGGAACATTCTTTTGAATTAATGTTCAGAAATCTCAGGTTACACCTCATAGAATCATAGAATCCCTACAGTGCAGAAGGAGGCCATTCAGCCCACTGAGTCCGCACCAACCACAATCCCACCCAGGCCCCATTCCTGTAACCCCACATATTTACCCCACTATTCCCCTGACAATAGGGTCAATTTAGCATGGCCAATCAACCTAACCTGCACATCTTTGGACTGTGGGCGGAAACCGGAGCACCTGGAAGAAACCCACAGAGACATGGGGAGAATGTGCAAACTCCACACAGACAGTGACCTGAGGCCTGAATTGAACTCGGGTCCCTGGCCCTGTGAGGCAACAGTGCTAACCATTGTGCCACCGTGCTGCCCCAAATGTTTCTGCTCGGGTTCGAACGGGGGGACTTTTCGCATGTAAGGCGAACGTGATAACCACTACATTACAGAAATACTGCGATAACCTATAATAAGCCCCTTTGGAAGATTATGGTGAAATTAATAATTTGAGGATATATGTTCACTTGGCATTACTTAACACCAGCTCAGAGTGTATCCCATTGGTGAATATATAAACAAAGATTAATTTATGAATTATGTATTAGTAAATGTTTACTTGTCCTGCGACTGAAGTAGAATTCAATGCTGTCTGATATAACTCCAAACAATTAAATTCTCTGCTGTAGCCACTTGTGCATTTGGACAGCTTCAGATAGCTAATCAGTGGGGGTTGTTTATGCAGCTAAGCAGGAACTATTGAATTATTCAGTTATGGTAACCGAGGAAACTTCTATAAATATTTGATGAGGTCTGCCGCGGTTCTAATTAATGTGCAAAGACATTAGCAGGAGTTTCAAGTAACTTCTTACAGTTCATGAAGTAACTTTTTCACACATGAGAGTTGTGTATCACTGTGCACTTTTCAAATCAGCTTATTTAAGACAGTTGTGGGTTGCATAAGGCATTCACTTTAGGGATCTTTTGAAATGCAGTGAAATGCTACTTAAACCACCCCTTAATATTCCTGCGCCTAATTTGCCTGCATGTATTTAATTGACATTTGAAAAAAAAATGAGGCATATCTGCTAGCAAACAGCTGAAAGATTCAGTCAAGCAGAGCAGGATATAGAAAGAAAATTAAATGTAAGATTAAAGAGGGGGTTCAGGGGAAATGTTTTACACAAAGTAATTGTGACGCTATAGAATACAGTGAGTGGAATTTTCACTTTTATTTTGCAGTGTGATGCAGAGAGCGAGAAAGATGATGCTAAAGCCATTGGCTCCAATGGTAGCCTTCTCTGCCATTTTGTCAGGGAAATGGTTGAGAGAAGTTGAGGGGGGAGTCCTCATGACATAATGCTGGTGACTTGGGCTCTGATTAAAGGTACAAAAAGTTAAAAATAGGACCCCTTCCGACCGAACATCAATCCCCCCTCCCCAATAGGCACAGTGGTTAGCACTGCTGCCTCACAGCTCCAGGGACCCAATTCCCAGCTTGGGTCACTGTCTGTGTGGAATTTGCACATTCTCTCTGTGTCTGCGTGGGTTTCCTCCGGGTGCTCCGGTTTCCTCCCACCGTCCAAAAATGTGCGGATTCGGTTGATTGGCCATGCTAGCAGAGTAAATACGTGGGATTACGGGGATAGGAACTGGGTGGGATTGTTGTCGGTGCAGGCTCGATGGGCCGAATGGCCTCATCCTGTACTGAAGGGATTCTATGATTCTATGAATACTTGTCCCCGAAGGGGCAGTGCTCAGGGGCAGTGCCAGGGGGCAATGGCCAAACATGACCCTTTCCCACTGAGCAATGTACTCACCTGAACTCCTCTGGCAGGTTCTAATGGCCAGGAGCACACCCTGGGAGACATGTGATGATTCATGTTAGTCTGTCTTCATGCTGATGTGAATATATTATGTAATGGATGGAAACTATCAAATGTAGAGTCCTGAAAATCAGGTGTAAATGTATTCTAATTGGGATCCCAGCATTATGTCATTGGCACGGGGTGGGGACAATCGGAGTGGGAAACGTCACAGCGTAAATCATGCTTTTGGCCACTCGTGGGATTTTTTTGTTACTGCCGTCAATCCACCCGAAAACCCAGCGAGTGGACTGAGCCAATGAAACAGATGCAGTGAGCGAAATTTTACCATGCTTTTTCAAAGCATCAGGCTCTGACTGAAAGCCGGACAGCACGGTAGCACAGTGGTTAGCACTGCTGCCTCACAGCACCAGGGACCCAGGTTCGATTCCCAGCTTGGGTCACTGTCTGTGTGGAGTTTGCACATTCTCCCCGTGTCTGGGTGGGTTTCCTCTGTGTGCTCCAGTTTCCTCCCACAGTCCAAAAGATGTGCGGGTTAGGTGGATTGGCCATGCTAAATTGCCCCTTAGTGTCAGGGGGACCAGTTAGGGTAAATGCATGGGTTTACGGGGTAGAGTCTGGGTGGGATTGTGACCGGTGCAGACTCGATGGGCTGAATGGCCTCCTTTTGCACTGTAGGATTCTATGATTCTATGAAAACCGACGTGCAATTCACCAGCTGCTCAGCCAAGTATTTAGTCATAGATCATAGAAACCTTACAGTGCAGAAGGAGGCCATTCGGCCCATCGAGTCTGCACCGACCACAATCCCACCCAGGCCCTACCCCCACATATTTTACCCGCTAATCCCTCTAACCTACACATCCCAGGACTCTAAGGGGCAATTTTCTTAACCTGGCCAATCAACCTAACCCGCACTTCTTTGGACTGTGGGAGGAAACCGGAGCACCCGGAGGAAACCCATGCAGACACGAGGAGAATGTGCAAACTCCACAGATCTTCAGCAGTGTTTACTCCATCACTCCGGCAGGGCAGAGTCAGGAAAGCTCGCTCCACTGAAATTGGGGTCCCATCTTTAAAGGGCATCCCAATCAGCACAGAAACTGTCCCATCCCCCCACCTCATTTATATGTTGGGACCCTTCTGGCACGCATCAGGTGCCAACCTGCGCCAGGGGGCATTTCCAGATTCTCTTGTATTTTCCGCCCAGGCTGGAAATTGGTCCCTCACTCATCTTAAATGTATCTGCAATGTTTGCCTCATTCATTCCCAGTGGAAGTGAAGTCCACATTCTCATCACTCTCCGGGTAGAGAAGTTATTTCTGAATTCCTCAAGTTTCATATATTGTGTGGTGTGTAAATGTGGTTGATATCATTTACCACAGTTCCTCCCCTGTGGTTTACTTCAGGTGGATAATGCAGAGAACATTTTCAAAGTGATTCCTTTCTTAATCACCACTCCTACACAATAGATGACAATGAGCACAATCATTTGTCCAAAACTGCACTGATTCAGTCGGCGATTTTCTTTATGCTCCTCTTCGGGACACTAGATCTTGAAAAGTATCAGGATAATGGACGGTTACAACACAGGAGGCCATGGAACCATAGAATCCCTGCAGTACAGAAGAGGTCATTCAGCCCACTGAGTCTGTACTGACTCTTGGACAGAGTATCTTACCCAAGCCCTCTCCCCACCCTATCCCTGTAACCCCACACATTAACAATACCTAATCCATCTAAACCCGGAAAAACATTTGGCATTGGCAGATTCCTGGGATGGCAGGTCTGTCATTTGAGGAGAGATGAAGTCAGTTAGGATTATATTCACTGGAGTTTAGAAGAGTGAGAGGGGATCTCATAGAAACTTATAAACTTATAAAATTCTAACAGGTTTAGACTGGGTAGATTCAGAAAGAATGCTCCCAATGGTGGGGACGTCTTGCAGGATAATGGGTAAACCTTTTAGGACTGAGGTGAAGAGAAATTTCTTCACCCAGAGAGTGGTGAAGCTGTGGAATTCACTACCACAGAATATAGTTGAGGCCAAAACATTGTGAGATTTCAAGAAGAAATTAGATATAGCTCTTGGGGCTAAAGAGATCAAGCGATATGGGGGGAAGGGGGGATCAGGATATTAAATTTGATGATCAGCTATGATCAAAATGAATGGAGCAGCAGGCTTGAAGGGCTGAATGTCTACTCCTCATTCTATTTTCTATGTATGTTTCTAGGATTCACAATTACATATTGCCAGATGTAACACATTTAGGATGGAAAGGGAAGGAAGGTGGGTAGGTGAAGTAACTGTTCGAGTTAAAGATGACATAATGGTGGCAGAAAGAAAGAATACAACTGACAGTAATCCATATGGATTAAGTCAAAAGAGAAAATACATCACCGTACTGGCGGAAGGAAATTGGAAGAAAAAATGCAAATCCACAAGGTAAGTAGCAGATGTAGAAAATCTTGAAAAACAAAAGAGACAGAAAAGTAATTTTAGAAAAGCTTTAAAAATTAATCATTGGAGTTCAGGAAAAGAAAAGTCTAAGGAGGCGATTTTCCCATTCCGCCGTGTATCTCCAAGTGCCGGATATCGGGACCACGCTGGAAACCAGCGGGAACGGCAGGTCAGTCATTTTAATCTATTTTTAATTTTATTTTATTGTGATTAATGGACCCGGGACTGAAGTCTCTGGGCCCGTTAGTATCTCCCACCCCGCCAGTACAATTTCACTCCGGCAGGGTTCAGACTAGCTTCCCACTTTCGGGGAAGTAGCGGAAGACCCTGCTGGAGTGAAGGGGGGGGGGCAATCGGGGCCCCCATGGGGTCGGGCAGTGGGGGGTAGTGCCCCCAAGGGGCAAAGTGTCCATGCTCAGGGGGCACTTTGGCACTGCCCACCGGGCACAGGACAGTGGCAAGGGGCGGAGCCTAGGAAGCAGTGCCAAGGGGCAGGGCCTATGGGACGGGGTCTAGGGGACGATCGGTGGGGGTGGAGGTCCCGCTGCCACTCTGCATTGGGATCGTTCGGGGCTGGAGGAAGGCCAGCGATCGGGGTGGTCTTGGGGGGTGGGCTGCTGGGGGAGACCTGCCTCCCTGTCTGCTGGGGAGAGATCTGCTGGGAGGTGTGGGTGTCTGCTGGGGGTGGGGATCTGCCGGGGGGGGGGGGGGGGGGGATTTGCTGGGGGGGCGGCGGATCATCACTATCACTGCTGGGGTGGGGGGGGGGGAGGTGGGCTGGAGATCGGGGCGCTCTTGGATGCGGGGCAGGAGCCAGGGCTGGCCCGCGAATGCTCATGGAAGCCACGATCAGGCTGTGGGGGCTGCTGGAAGGGCAGCACTGCGATGGTCCCAGGCTGGCCAGCGGTTGAGCTGGCCAGCAAACTGCCGGCTGACAGCTCGGGGCCACTGCGCATGCGCAGAGTTCCGGAACAGTCAATCTCCGGCGTGAATAGGCCCCCACCCCCGAGCTTTTAATGATATTCACGATTGTGACCTTTGCGTTGCACAGTGTGCGGGAGATTCGAGTCTGAACTCCCACTGAAAAAACAATTGTGATTTATATCAGTTTTCCTGCGAATTCAGCACTTTGGACTTTTTTGGGAGAATCGCCCCCGAAAAGTCAAAAACAAATCAACTAATTGGGGGCAGCATGGATGAATAAAGTACAAGATGGAAATGGTATCTAAATAAATAGGCTTATAAGAAGAATCCTCGAAGATCCTAAACGAAAGAAGGGCATTAGAGAACATGAACAACTTAGGAGAGAAGTTAAAAAAAATCAAGAAAGCAACGAAAAACTGTAAAATCATGAAAAATAAAGAGCAATAGTCAAGTTTTCTATGGACAATTAAATGATACTAGGAAAATGAAAGTAGAGGTTGAGCCATTAAAGGGTGAGCAAGGTAGATTCACAGGTAACAGCAGAGAATTTGCAGTAATATTGAATAACGCCTTTGCCTCAGTTTTACTAACAAAGATAGCAAAATATTTCACTAGAAAATGAATTTTTTATTTTATTGTGAGACATGGGCGTTGCTGGCTGGCCAGCATTTATTGCCCATCCCTAGTTGCCTGAGGGAAGTTGAGAGTCAACCACATTGCTGTGGCTCTGGAGTCAAATGTAGGCCAGGCCAGGTAAGGACGTCAGATTTCCTTCCCTAAAGGACGTTAGTGAACCAGATGGGTTTTTCCGACAATCGACAATGGTTTCATGATCATCAGTAGTTTCTTAATTCCAGATACTTTTTACTGAAATCAAATTCCACCATCTGCCATGGCGGGATTTGAACCTGGAATATTAGCTGAGTTTCTTGATTAATAATCTAGCGGTAATAGCACTAGGCCATCGCCTCACCATCTCCCTAAAGGCAATGTTAATGCAGTTCGGGCAGAAGGGAGAAAAGAATTGACAAACTAAAAGAGGATAAAACCCCAGGTCAGGATGGTATGCACCCATGCATATTCAAGGAAACTTAGCAGCAGCTATCAGAGGCAATAGTCCATGTACATTAAGGTTCCATAAAAAGGGAATTGTGCCAGAGGACTGACAGATGGTTAATATTGTTCCTCTATAGAAAAATGATATAGAACAAAACATGGGAAATATAAACCAGTCAGCTTAACTTTAGTGATAGGAAAAATATTGGAATCTATATAATAGAAGAACCAATTAGGGACAAAAATAATGAACAATTGTCAGTATTGATTGCAAACGGCTAAGTCATGCTTAACTAGGGCTGAGGTAATGGAAGAGAAGCCAAGGGTAATGTTATAGATGTCATATGTCAGGCTGTGTCTCTTTTCCCTTCAAGGGGTGACCTAAAGGAGGTATTTAAAATGATGGAAGATTTTGATAGAGTAGACATGGAGGGCAGAATTTAATGCCCTTCCCCGAGGCAAGTTTGCTGGCGGGGCATTAAATCAGGCAGGAGGATGTCATGTTACCTTCCCGCCTCTACCCCGATTAAATCCATGGTGAGGAAATTTGGGGTTGCCCTTCCTGGCCCATTGCTAATTGAGGCCCTTAAGTGGGTTACTCATGCCCACTGAAGGGTCTCACCCACCTCCAGGCAGCAGCAGGCACGAAAGCCACCATGCAGGAAGGACGAAAAGCAAACCCTGTTGAGATTTCTTTGGGATTCCAGGGCAGGGACCCTCATTCAAAGGCATTCAGTGGCTGATCAAGATACCTGGCATTGGATTGAGAGCCCCACTGAGAGCCACCCCTCTGGCCCTTATTGGCCATTATACCTGACTGGCATTTAATACAGTGTGCCTTCCCGAAAAGAGGCAAAGCTGGGTTTTCCCCAGCTCACCATCCAGTAGGCAAGACTCCCATCACCAACATTGTATTCTGCCCAGAGAGTATATGTTTCTATTTGTGGAGAAGAACAAAACTAGCACCCAGCACCATATGATAGATAGCAAGAAAACACACAGAGAATTCAGAAGTATCTTTACCCAGCGAGTGGTGAGAATGTGGAACTCACTATCACAGGGAGTAGTCAAAGAAAGTAGTATAGATGTTGTTAAGGGGAGAATGGATAAGTATATGACGGAGAAAGGAATAGAGGGTTATGCTGATTGAACATAATAAACATGAGCTGGAGTAGACTATATGGGTCCTTGTATTTGTTCTGCATTCAAGTCGATCATGGCTAATCTTGTCTTAACTTCACTTTCCCAACAATTCCCCATATCCAATGATTCTTCAGGGACAAATAAATCTGCTTTGAATATATCCGCTGGATGGAGCACCCACAATCCTCGAGTATTCCAAAGATTCACAGACTCTGAATGAATACATTTCTTCTCATCTGAGTTCTAAATGATCAGTCCTTCCCCTGAAGTTGTGCCCCCCATGTTTACAATTCCCTAACCAGGAGAGATAGCCTCTCAGTATCCATCTTGTCAATCCCTTTCAGAATCTTGTATGTGGACGTCCTCAATTACGTCCTCAATGAGATCACCTCTTATTCTTCTAAACTTCAGAGAACGTAAACCTAATTTACTCGGTCTCTCAACGCAGGGCAATCCTCTCATCTGAGAAAACTTCAACTATCCAAGAACCTTCACATTAGATAATTAAGGATGGAGGAAGAGTGGAGTGTAAATGCCAGCACAGACTATTTGGTCTGAAGGACATGTTTCTGTGCTGCGTATTCCATATAATTGCATATATGAAGAGAGGTCTTTTTATGAATGCGGTATTACATTTCTAAAGGTCTGATTCTTTTGTGCTATGTTGCCAAGTGGGACTTACACACTACATTCACCCTTTCTGCCTCCTTCTCAGATAATTTGTGCTTGTGATAGGTCAGAGGGGGAATGTCCATCAATCCCAAAATAATGTTCCCTCCACTCCCTGTACCTTTCTTCTAGGGTTCTTAAGGCCTGATCAATAAGGTTGTTAATTCCTCATTTGGCAATGCTCATTCTTCAACCACATTGATCAATAAATGACTGCTCTGTTCTCCATGGTGTCATTCCGGCTGTTTAAATAGCTCATAATTTCATTTTGTGGCTGCTTGCTGGCATTATTACTTATGCTGCTAAATTAGACGGCTCAATGGATAGAAATTAAAGCAGCCATTTTATTAAGTTTCAATAAACCGTAAAATGGATGTTACATCAGTGGGACCTAATAACTTCTTTAAAAAGCTAGCGTCATGCTCAATTAACCTCCAATGGACACATTGGACGGGATTTTATGTCCTCGCTCGAATGGGACCGGAAATTCCCGCCCGAGGTCAACAGAGATTTCGATTGTCAGACCCTTGCCCGCTCCGATTGTGTGGCGGGCGAGGTGGCAGAGTTCTAGCCTTAAATCTTAAATTGGCGTTTTCTTTTGCACAAATTAGTACAATCTGCTGTTTTAAGATTGTGGTTAACTGAATTTGAATTATCCCTCATATGTGGCCAGCTAAATGAATTATCATTTAGTTCCCGATCTTAAAAGACATTCATAAGTTTGGCCTGCGTCAGATTAAAGATTGATGCCTAACTTTCTCACATTGCAAACTTGGATCAAGTCTGCAGTCAGTTTCTATTTAAACTTCACCCCAAAATCGCTGCGATTTAGCCTTTGTGGACTGTTCCATAAAGATGTTTACACATTATTGCCGATTTTTTGAAACAGAGGTTGCACCGAATGTTTCAGAAAGAGTCACAAATCATTTCTCAACCTGCATTCTATTTTTTTAATAGGCCATAACTATTTAATCAAGATTCATAAAGAAATTCCTATCTATAGATATTCATAGAGATACGCTCTTAAGGAATTCTCATCAAACTAGCCAAAGCTTTACATATTTTTTTTCTCTTCTGCTATGGGATTACCACATTAGCAAGATCATGCCATAGTTCTGGTTCTCCCAGAACAAAATGTCAACCAAGTCATAAGATAAAAGGACCTCTGTTAGGTTCTCATAGTAGAGGACTAGGAGGTACAAAGTAGACCTCATGCTACCCATTTTACAATAAAGGACAGGTTTAGGCACAATTGTCTTGCACTCCAAGAGACCGTAAAAGACTCAACCAAATGCCAAGGTAGAACATTTTTCAGCACTCACTCATATATACCTCAGAGAGCTGATAAGGCTCCTTGCATGTGTAACTGAGGGACCCACGATCTAATTTAGGCCCCTTTGCAAAAATTGGATTACAATAAGAATTCTTCAGCTGCTGCAGCAAAAGTAAGCACCAAGGGAAGGTTTTAATAATAATAAAAACATTGCTTTGGAGCCAGGAACTCTCCTCCACATCCCTGATTTTGCCATCACCCCCTCCGATTCTTAAGGCTTCCCTTAGCATCACAGCTGGTAAGGCAAGTAGCCTGATATTTATCGATGGAAAATGGCATATGATGTGGTGATGCCAGCGTTGGACTGAGGTTGGCACAGTAAGAAGTCTCACACCAGGTTAAAGTCCAACAGGTTTATTTGGAATCACGAGCTTTCAGAGCGCTGCTCCTTCATCAGGTGAGTGGAGAGGTAGGTTTCACAAACATGATAGCCAAGTTCCGCAAGCATGAGGACGGCCTTGATGGGATCTTGGGTTCACGTCACACTACATATAGCCCCCACCATTTGGCCTGGGCTTGTAAAATCCTACTAACTGTCCTGGCTTGAGACAATTCACACCTCTTTAACCTGTAATTATCCCTCTCTCCACTCGCACTCTCTGTACCTGTAAAGACTTGATTACCTGAAAAGACTCGCATTCCAACTATTATCTTGCTATTGTGTCTTTGTCTATATATGCCGTATTTGTGGATCCTACCTCTCCACTTACCTGATGAAGGAGCAGCGCTCCGAAAGCTCATGATTCCAAATAAACCTGGTGTTGTGAGACTTCTTACTATGTAAAACAGGTAAGCTGTCTGTGTAACCATCCCAGCCCTGTGTGAGCTCACCGTGAAGCCCAGTATGTGCTGATGGCCTGCATTCTGAAGTAGGATATAACCAATTTTTAGTCCCAAGTGCATTGAACAGAAGGAGCTATAGTGTCAATTACAAGGAGATGTCAGTTTTGGTCTGAAAGAGATGGAGTTATTTGAACTGTCGATGTGGGATCAGTTGAAGTCCTGACTTCTTCAGGATGAGAAGGAACTGGTCATTGAACTATGATTGAATACAAAATAACCAATCTCCTGAAGATATTATTAATGAAAAGCAAATGTGTGCAAGAGAAGAATTGAGGCTCGGATGCCTCAGCTCGTTGTTTTAGGATTGTCGTAAAGGAAGTTAAACAGATAATTGAGTTGATGGGTTAGGTTCTTCCCATTTAAAACAAACATTGATAAAAGATATCCTATTCAGTTGTAGTTCCAATGAAATTGTAATTGCAATGAAACTGCAATTATTTTGCTTAAAACATTTGGACGGCATGGTGGCACAGTGGTTAGCACTGCTGCTTCACAGCGTCAGAGACCTGGGTTCGATTCCTGGCTTGGGTCACTGTCTGTGTGGAGTTTGCACATTCTCCCCATGTCTGCGTGGGTTTCCTCCAGGTGCTCTGGTTTCTGCCCACAGTCTAAAGATGTGTGGGTTAGATGGATTGGCCATACTAAATTGCCCCTTAGTGTCAGGCGGACTAGCTAGAGTAAATACATGGGGTTACAGGAATAGGGCCAGAGTGGGATTGTGGTCGGTGCAGACACAATGGGCCAAATGGCCTCCTTCTGCACTGTAGGGATTCTATGATTGGAAAGGATAATAATTGCAACGGGGGTTCCATTAAAGGATGCTACGTGGTTGATAGGATAAATTAAAATATCAGGAAAGAATTGCAACTTGTGTCTGTGGTAAGCTGGATTGATTAGTCTGAAACAGAACCGTGCAGTAACAGACACTAAGACATGGCACATCTCCAGCAAAGCAGTTCATGAGTGTTCACCATAAATCACATATACCGTCTCATTCCAGGTGTACACAGGCCTTATAAGAAATACGTGATAAAATCTATATTTGTGAATACAACCCCATCAAAAAACTAACTGCTTTAGGTCTTTTTACAGGAGTGCAAAAGCCAGGTTTGGTTTAGATGTTTGGCTTAATCGAACTGAAAAAAGCCTGGGGGTAAAAATTTCACTTCTGCACTCACCTGCCCATCCTTTTCCTTCTGTTGCCGTTTAAGCCAAAACTTTGAAATAATGATTTTGTATTTCAAAATGGATCAAGTGCAAATTTATCACTTGCGCAAAGTACGTTGTGGTTTTTATTGTTTCCTCGGAGTCCAAAGGTTTTGAGTTCACGTCCTTTTTCAGAGAGTTGAGTGCATGATCTAGGCAGGCACTATGGTGCGGTAATGAGGGAGTGCTGCATTGTTAGAAGATGTAGGCTTTCGGATCAAGCCGAGGCCCTATCTTCCCGCTGAGGTGGAAGTAAAGATTCCATCGCAATATTGCAAAGAGGAGCAGAGGAGTTCTCCCCAGTGTCCTGGTCAATATTTGGTCTTCATTCATTGCTCAAAGATATGGGGCGGATTTTTCCCATCCCACCCACCACAGGCAGCGCACGGACCATACATGCGGGCATGACCAGAAAATCCTGCCCAGAATATCTGGCCATTTACTTCAATGTTTTTTGTGGGGTTTTACTGTGTGCAGAATTGGCTTCCACGTGTCCTATATTACAGCAGTGGTTACACTCCAGAAGTACTTAATTGTCTATAAAGTGCTTTGGGATGCTCTGGTCCCATGAAAGGCATGATATAAATGTAAGCCTTTGTTTCTTTCTGCTTTGCTTTTACTGTATACCATTTTGATTGGGCTACTTCTACAATCTTCCGTTTTATCAATTTGTTACTCTGTTATTGTAATGCTTTAGTAGCAGCTTTGTTTCTAGAAGTATAGGAAATTTTAAGGGGGCTGCAACTGTGCAGTTCCCCACTTCCTCAGAATAATGTTCAAACCAGGTTTGTCCAGCAGTATCGTCCAGTAATCAGGTGGGGTGCTCAATGGTGAGCGATAATGTACAGCTATCCGGTTGTAATGGGGCTGGGTTATTCAATCATGTTCAGAAGATTGAGTGAGGGGGATTTTGTTTAAAAGGACCACAAGAAGATTCATCCTGGTGAGGCAGGGAGAAGAGATCCTGCTAAACATGGGAGGAGGGTGAGATTTTTAAATGCAAGACATTTCTGCTGAGAATGCAGCATAATGTAAAAATGTGGCATGGAGTTTTCAGCTGTATTAAGCAGTGAATATTGAATACCTTGTCTGTAGTTTAGTGTATTAGTTGCCTTCTAAGTAATGTTTAGTCTTGGTTAATATTAGTGTGCTTGTTACAGTAAAAGTCTTAAAATATTAAATCTTGCCATGTGATCCTTTGACTTGGTCACTGGGACTGTGTATCTTTTTTTAAGATTGTCAGTCTGTATGGGGATCCTAACAAGTATCATTCTAGTCTATCAGCAACAAAATTAGTGTAATGTAACGATGGTACTTTATACTTGCATAGTCTGATCAAATGATCATAGGATTTATATAAGCGATCTGGAAGAAGGTGTAACTGGGGTGATCAGTAAGTTTGCGGACGACACAAAATTGGCAGGACTTGCAGATAGTGAGGAGCATTGTCAGAGGCTACAGAAGGATATAGATAGGCTGGAAATTTGGGCAAAGAAATGGCAGATGGAGTTCAATCCTGATAAATGCGAAGTGATGCATTTTGGTAGAAATAATGTAGGGAGGAGCTATATGATAAATGGCAGAACCATAAAGGGTGTAGGTACGCAGAGGGAACTGGGTGTGCAAGTCCACAGATCCTTGAAGGTGACGTCATAGGTGGAGAAGGTGGTGAAGAAGGCATATGGCATGCTTGCCTTTATAGGACGGGGCATAAAAGTTGGGGTCTGATGTTGCAGATGTATAGAATGTTGGTTTGGCCGCATTTGGAATATTGCGTCCAGTTCTGGTCGCCACACTACCAGAAGGACGTGGAGGCTTTGGAGAGAGTACAGAGGAGGTTTACCAGGATGTTGCCTGGTATGAAGGGGCTTAGTTATGAGGAGAGATTGGGTAAACTGGGGTTGTTCTCCCTGGAAAGACGGAGGATGAGGGGAGACTTAATAGAGGTGTATAAAATTATGAAAGGCATAGATAGGGTGAACGGTGGGAAGCTTTTCCCCGGGTCGGTGGTGACGTTCACGAGGGGTCATAGGTTCAAGGTGAAGGGGGGGAGGTTTAACACAGATATCAGAAGGACATATTTTACACAGAGGGTGGTGGGGGCCTGGAATGCGCTGCCAGGCAAGGTGGTGGAGGCGGACACACCGGGAACGTTTAAGACTTATCTAGATAGCCATATGAACGGAGTGGGAATGGAGAGATACAAAAGAATGGTCTAGTTTGGACCAGGGAGCAGCACGGGCTTGGAGGGCCGAAGGGCCTGTTCCTGTGCTGTATTGTTCTTTGTTCTTTGAAGATGTACCTACCAGGCACCTCTGTTTCTTCTAGAAATTCCAGCAGTTAAATTACATTGGAACTGTTGGAAATATTAAAGGCAATGCTGGACATTATCATACGAGAGATTGTGTTGCATCTCCCGATGATGCAATTGAGACAACTTCTCCAGTGTCACTGCTTATCTCCTGCTCAATATAGTTCTCGGTTCAAGTGAGCAAACTACTGATAAAATGGTACAAGAATAAAAGAAATGTTATGGAATCTGTCGAATCGACTATTGTCATCAGCCAGGCATTCAAATTTAATGTGTCTAGCTACAGATAATTGGTAACTTGTGTGATGGCAAAATCACATCAATGAACACCTTTCGCATATTCATACAGGCCATGGAAACATAATGGATAGAGGGATGAATTGTCACTCACAAGTAGATGGAGAGACAAGCATACTTTTAGAGCTTAAGAAAATGTCCTTTTCCTGAGGCTGAAGGACAAGTGGCAGAAAGTCAAATTTCAGTCATTTTTCACAAAATACCAACTATATACTAAAATTATATACCAACAAAATATATATCCTCTAGTGAACACATTAACGGCATCTAAAATTATTCTTTAATTTCTATGAATTTTCATATACCCACTCATTCATCAATAAGTTCAGCATAAAATGAATTTTGATTTTAATTCAAGCTGAAACCGTTAATATAATTGTGTATGAGGTGATTCGGTGAAAAATATGACACTCCAGCACTTCCATGCTATTTCCTTTAGTGCCACCTAACAAAACCCTTGGTATAGTTTTCTTTACTTCTGCCAAAATAATATTTAACATGATTTTAACATCATTTTTAGGTACACGCACCTGCCATTTCACTTGCATGATTTTTATTTCCCTTCAGATAATTCGAAAGCACAGTACACCTAACCAGGAGACCAGGTTTCTGGAATGTAATGCATGATCAGACTCCTTCTAGTCAAAATAAGAGGGTGTTTTGCAGAGATTGGAGTGATACTCCTTCTGCATCAATTAAATGCTCTTTTTGATAGACCTAAACAGAGATTTTAAAAAATCAACATGTCATCTGTGCATTATACTATCCAAAACCCTTTGACTCGGGAGTCTAATATGAACGTTGCACTTAAGGGGAGGGAAATAAAAATAAAATAAACTATTCACTTTCTGTCAAGTCAATAATTTTAAAATATCTGTAATTGATGAACCAGAAATTTTTACATGTTGATTTAGTTTATTTATTGATGTCACAAGTAGGCTTACATTAACACTGCAATGAAGTTTGTGTGAAAATCCCCTAGTTGCCACACTCCGGCGACTGTTCGGGTACACGGAGGGAGAATTTAGCACGGCCAATGCACCTAACCAGCAAGTCTTTCCGACTGCGGGCAGAACCGGAGCACCCGGAGGAAACCCATGCAGACATGGGGAGAACGTGCAGACTCCACACAGACTGTGACCCAAGCTAGGAATCGAACCCGAGTCCCTCGTGCTGTGAGGCAGCAGTGCTAACCACTGTGCCACCGTGCCACCCTGACCATTCTAGGTGAAGTGTTGGGAGTGGTTAAATTTAAATAAGCTTGGAAATAAATGTACAGTTGGTTGATAAATTTTTGGTATTTTCTTACATGGGAATTTGTGTCTGTTCGCTACTGTAGGCTGTACTCGAATACTGGAGTGTGAAAAATGACTTAGGTGCTGCATTCAACCATTTTTAATCATTTGTATAACGTGCAACTCTGAACATTTTGGGAATGCGGTCTGTGAAATTTCAGTTGAAGTGCTTATGTCTTCCTTGGAAGATAGATGGAGTGACAAATTTGAGGAAATAATGCTACTATCGCACAGTACTAAAAGCATCCTGCAATACATTACATCACATTTATGACAAAAATGTTCAAAGCTGCAATGATCTGGTTAAGGGAGGCTGGACTTCAGATACAGAGGTTCTGCTTTTTGTCTGTTGGTGATCTATACAGTTTGCTTTTCAGTATGAATAAGGTAATTGTGAACAAAGTAGTTTCACAACTCCTTTGCCCTTGTGCATTTGTTAGAAAAAAGCAGGAGCCAAAAGCAGAATCGCGATAATCATCTGCTATATATATATTTCTTCTCTCCCCCCCCCCCACCCCCCCCCCCCCCCCCCCCCCCCTCCACACCCCACACCAATCATTACATTACTTTTGGTTTTCCGACAAAGGGTTACCAAATGTTACTTAGTTTTGCATAGTTAACATTTCGGTAATGGGTAGTCAGGATTCTCTCAGCAACTATAGAGCATTTTCTAAAGCAATTTGGCGTTGTTGTAGCAACTTGTGGTAGCGCTCTGAATAAAACAGATGTCACTGTGGCAGACTGATGCAAGAACAATCTATCACTGCGTTGTTACCACCCCTCCTTGTCCAAGCAAGTCATCAGAATGGCAGTTCTAGCTGCATAATCATCACCATAAGCTATTAGCAATGTCTTCCTTCATCCTGTTATTAAACGGTGAGGCGTTATGTTAGTCTTCGTGGTTGCTTGGTTGAGGAGCTGATAAACTAATGAAGCGTTGACCATTTACTAACTAATGTTTGGATTAGGCCTTATTAGGCTGAGGTTTCCAAACATCCCTTTAAGCAAACACATTTGTATTTTACTGAAATGTTCTCAGGTCGACAATTAAGAGATTTCACCTTGGTGGGGTATGGATTCCATCCAGTGATCTTTCAGTGAATGTTATTTGAAAATACAGATGAATTTAGAAAATATGTTGACAGGCTTAGATTGATGTGGAATTTTAAAATAAGCAGACAGATGTGATTCTTTACATCTACTTACGAAGGAAGTAGTAAAGATACTACTACTTTATTTTTAGTGGTAATACTAAAGATAACGTAGTAGCATCTTTACTACTATCATAGTAGTAAAGATTAAAAAATCATATATGAAGGGATGAAAAAAAATGGACCATAAAAGAAGTGTTAGAAGCTGAGAAAATGTACAACCTTTACTGTTTTACATTCAATTTATGCTAATTAATCTGTGGATCACAAAGTATTGCGGCCTACAAAACTGGATAATCTTCTATACCGTGCAGACAAGGGCAGTAAACTATTAAATCCTGCACTATTAGAATTCTATGAAACAGTTAGTGGAGCAGTATTTTAGTTTCCTACATTTATTCATAATAAAATGTTACTGTATACTTTTAATATTGTTTCTGAGAAAGATTGTGAAGTGGCAGAAATTGCATCACCTGTGTTCGAGATGCAGATAGAAATACAGACGAGAACTTTGGGAGAGTAACCTGCATTATCACGGTCAACACTGGTGAATAAATGTTGTATGCTGCAGGACTTCTGTGTGTATTTTCTATCCATGTCTAAGCAAGTAGATTATACATTTGAGAACCTTGTTTTTTTTTATTGTTAATGTTTTCAATGACAGCTGGTTTTGGATTTTCCTTCCTTTTTTGGCAGCAAGACAACTCTCAAAAGTGAATGTTCAGCTTTGGTGAGATAATTGCACATTATTGTATGTATCTAAAACAAACTCCCTGGGAAACAGTGTCAAAATTGAATGTGAAAATGCCTTGCATTTTCAGAGAGGATAGAAATCAGAGTGGGTGCGTGGTTTAGTACACATTGGCCGATGAAATGTTCTGTTAATTAAGTGCGATTTTATTAACTAGAGAAAGATCTGATAGGATTTGAGTTTGGAAGTCTTAGAGCTTATGTAAACTACAATTTTTTTGCATACTCTTGATCTTATATAACACCGTAGAATCTTAAAGTTCAATAGTTTTGTTACACTTGAAAGTTAAAACAAAACATACAAGATTTACCTGTGCTGCAATTGCTAACCAGTGAATGGATTCTTGGTAATGAAACCTTCTTGAATTCTCAGCATTCTTTATGAAAGAAATAGACCACTTTTCATTGTTGTTATAGATAACAGCTCTGTCTGTTATCTGTGTGAATCAGACAGTGTGTATAGTGCTAGTTTGTACAGTCACAGTCTGAAGCATGGCCGTGACGAAATCAATCTGACACTTTCACAATATGGAGCTTTATCTCAAAGCACACACAGCACATTTGCTAGTCATAACCCCACATTTTAATGACTGACGCATGCGGGAAGCAATTTCAATTTTTTTTTTCTGAAAGGGATAAATGAGTATCCAGTTAATACCAATCATGAATTCAAGCCAACTAACAAAATTGATGCTACATACCCTGTTCTTGTTTTGCATGTTCTGCAGTTTGAAATGCAATAATGAGCCAGTTTGTACACACACATCCGGATAAAGCTAATCTAAGAAAGTTCATTGTGCATTTTTGACGCATCTACCATTTGAATCTGAATTTATCCAGCTTGCTGCTGTTCTGTCCATAAACTAATCGGTCTTAATGCCGTTAAATTCCCTCAGATCTATTACAAATAATCACAGCTTTTATGCCTGTTTTAAGAAAAGTACTGGTTATAGAGTTATACAAGCAGAAACAGTATAAATAAAATATCCATATAAAAATAGTCTCTTACAAAATATATTCTCTTAACCTATGGTTCCTTTGTCCACATGATGGGATTTGTCTGGAGTATCAGATTTGATAATCTTTAGTTCAAATGGTTTATAATTAGTTTGATGTTTCAAAGTGAAAAATAATCAAGTTTTTACAGTAGTTTAAGTAATCACAACCAGTTTGATTTTCCAGACAACTAGCAGCAAAACAGCAGAAGATTTACAAAAGATGCCTGCTTTTGTCAGCAAAATGCCTGATGCTGCAGGACACAGAAGGTCCCTGCAAACAGCTGTTAGAAATATCTGAGCAAACCTAATATATACAGCCAAACAAATCCAATTCTTGCTGTATCGAAAGAAATTGTTCCACAAAGAAAGTGAAACGCTTTCTTTGCAGAAGTGTCCCAAGGAAAGTTCTTTTTTTTTAAAATAAATTAATATTAGTTTCTTTTTCTCTAAATATATTGTTAAATATTGTCGTTACTATTTACTTAATGTTGCTGGTATAGTCAGTCATTATGTCCAAGTGCCCCAGTCCACCATGGTTTTCTTAATGGCTGTGAAAAAATGTGGCAGAAAAGAAAAAAAAAGGCTGATAAGTCAGTGTCTATGGGAAACTGAAAACAGTAATACTTGCTGTAGCCAAAATGTGAGATCCAGACAGGCAAGACAAGCAGAAGCTTTTCACAAATGCAGAAACCTAAATCTGCATAATCCACACTCAAAGCAGAAATTCTCACAGGGGCATTGTTAGCCCTGTCCTGTTTATAGTCCATATTTAAAGCGTTCTTTTTTTTTCTCTCCAAGCCAAGTTACTGTTGATTTTCACTACGGCCTTCTTTCAACCTTGTGCCTTTTTCTGTTCAGACAAACCGGGATTTATTTCAATGCACTAATTGAAATCGGCTTTGCGTATTTGAATTCTGTGTGGTATACTTATGGCGATGGCAACAGGTGCTTGCTTCCCTTTGTAGTCCAGCTGGGCTTGTCTATCTGGCAACATTATCGGTACAGGGATCCTCAAGCTTTTGCACTCTATAGGGAAAGCGAGACATTATTTGCAAACTCACAGCCACTAGATTGAGATCATGTGCAAATTTAAGGAATATTTTTCTTTGGAGGGTATGACGCTCCTCCCTATAAAAGATTCGATATCATTTACATGTATAAACTTCTGTTCTTTCGCTGCAGGTGTTGCACTTGACGTAACAGCACCAGTGGAATTTGCAGTTGCACTGCCAGACTCTGGAATACTGGTGCGTGTTGTATCCCCGTCCACAACACATCAAATCACAACTGTTATTTTGCGAGGATGTCTTGTTACACATTCGTCCCTGTGTCCCGACACTCCCGGTGATTGGATCCTCCTCGCAGTAGTTTGGAGATTTCTCAATGTACACTAAGTCTGTAACCATCGGTTTACGGTATGAAAGTGGCTTTTTAATCTTCAAGAAGACCGGCCGTTTGTTTCGATGCGTCCTCACTGGTTCGACTTGAACTGCTTCATTGTATTTCTCTTTCAGGACGTAGCCCAGTTCTCTGAATTTGGGTAGCATTGTCCAGCACGTCTTAGTGGTACATGATCCAGACACTCCGTGACACTTGCATTCCAGTTTCATATTTTCTCCAAGGATCTAGAATAAAGCAAACACAATACATGTCACCAAACCCATGGTAAAGCCACAAGCATTTGTTACACTTACACTGGAGAACCTTAAATGTATCATAACACTGGGCACTGAAGAGATGAAAAGGCAGTATAGATCAATAAGATTCAACCAACCAGACTAAGAATCAGTCCACCTTCAAGTATTCATTTCCAACCGAAATGTCAGAAGTTGTAACAACGCTTAAGCCATTATCAGCATTGATGGTCACAGTAAGAAGTCTCACAACACCAGGTTAAAGTCCAACAGGTTTATTTATAATCACGAGCTTTCGGAGCGCAGGTCCTTGCTCAGGTGAGTCAACTCATTCACCTGAGGAAGGAGCAGCACTCTGAAAGCTCGTGATTCCAAATAAACCTGTTGGACTTCAACCTGGTGTTGTGAGACTTCTTACTGTGCCTACCCCAGTCCAACGCCGGCATCTCCACATCAAAAATGATGGTGGCAGTAGTCTAATAGAAGTCTCATCATAGTTACAAACAGACAGTGAATAGAACCTTTTGAGAAATGGTAGTTTTACAATTAATTTTTTGAAAGATGTTTCTACCGATATCATCACTTGGATGTTTGCTTGCTGTGTTGATCTTTCAATTGGTAGCTTTTCCCTGTCCTAGGGAAGCTGAACAATTAAATCAGGCAGTCACTGGCAACACATCCCAAGATGAAACTTAACACATTTTAGGGAACTGGATAGTGCAGTAAGAATGTTCACTGTTTTGTTTATTTATTCTTTCCCGTGTGGGCCAGCGTATATTGCCCATTGATAATTGCTCTTGAGAAGGAGGTGGTGAACTGCCTTCTTAAACTGCTGCAGTGCATGCGGTGCAGCTACACCCACAGTGCTGTTAGGGAAGGAATTCCAGGATTTTGACCCAGTGACAGTGAAGAAACGGCGATATAATTCCAAGTCAGGATGGTGTGCTCTTGAAGGAGAAGTTGAAGCTAATGCTGTCCCCCTGCATCTGTTGCCCTTTTCTTTTGAGGTGGCAGAGGTCTTGGGTTTGGAAGGTGCTATTGAAAAAGCACTGGTGAGTTGCTGTAGTGCATCTTGGCGATGGTACTTACTGCTGGCCATTGTGCATTGGTGATGAAGAGAGTGAATGTTTAAGGTGGTGGTTGGGGTACCAATCAAGTGGGCTACTTTGTGCTGGATGGTGTTGAGTTTCTTGAGCGTTGTTGGAGCTGCACTCAACCAGGCAAGTGGAGAGCAGTCCATCACACTCTGATATGCGCTTTGTAGATGGTGGACAAGCTTTGGGGAGTCAGGACGTGAGTTATTCACCGAGTTATTCACATGAGCATTCCCAGCCTCTGACCTCCCCCTGTAGCCCCAGTGTTTAAATGACCGGTCCTATTCAGTTTCTGATCAATGGTAACTCGCAGAATGTTGATAGTGGGGGATTCAGTGATAGTTATGCCATTAAATGTCAAGGGGAGATAGTTAGATTCTTTCTTGTCATTACCTGTCACTTGTGTGGCATGAATGTCATTTGTCACTTATCAGCCCAAGCCTGGATATTGCCCAGGTCTTGCTGCATTTAGACATGGACTGTTTCAATATCTGAGGAGTCACAAATGGTGTTGAACATTGTGCAACTATTAGCGAACATCCCCACTTCTGACCTTATGGTGGAGCGGATTCATTGATGGAGCAATTGAAGCCAAGGGCATTACACTGAGGAACTCCTGCAGCAAAGTCCTGGGAATGAAATGATTGACCTGAAAACAATCACAGCCATCTTCCTTTGTGCTAGATATGGTGCCAAAGAGTGGAGAGTTTTCTCCCTGATTCCCATTGACTCCAGTTTTGCCATGGCTCCTTAGGCCACACTGTTCAAATACTGCCTTGATGTCAAGGGCCATTACTCTCACCTCACCTCTGGCATTAAGCTCTTTTGTCCATGTATGGACCAAGACTGTAATGAGGTAAGAGCTGAGTGACCCTGGTGAAACCCAAACTGAACGTCCGTGAGCAGGTTAGTGATGGGTAAGTGTTACTTGATGGCACTGTCAGCAACCTCTTCCATTACTTTGCTGATGACCAAGAGTAGACTGGCGGGCTGATAATTGGCCCAGTTGAATTTTCCCTGCTTATTGTGTACAGGACACAACAGGGCAATTTTCCACATTGCTGGGTAAATGTCGGTTTTGTAGCTATACTGGAACAGCTTAGCTAGGGACACGGCTAGTCTGGAGCACAAATCTTCAATACTATTGCCGGAATGTCATCAGGATCCATAGCTTTTGCGGTGTCCACTGTGCCTTTAGCTGTTTCTTGATATCACGTGGAATGAATCGAATTGGCTGAAGACTGGCATCTGTGACGCTGAGGACCTCTGGAGGAGGTCGAGATGGATCATCCATCTTTTGGATCCTGATTTTGAACACAGTCCAGATGTGATGAAAGTAACTTCTTTCTGCACGACATCAAATTAAACCCTCATTATGCAATAATGGAGAGTCAAGCTTAAAAGAAGCTCGGTGTGAGAAATGAGAATACCTTGGTGAGGTGGGGTTGTTATATTACCAAAGTAAAATGCAAGATGTTTCAATTTACACCTCATTCACGTTTTCTCTGATCTGAGAATGCTTAATTGTGACTCTGATTACAAAAGTGAATAATGTTCCCATCCTCGGTAGGAATAATGTTTTCTGCATTTATGCATTTCCCCACTATAGTACTGCTGTCAATAGGTCTTTAGTGTTCTTTAATTCTACTCAGAAACTGCCTGATCACTCTTACTGAAATTGTTTCTCTCCAAGGCTGTGATCGTCACTTTTAGAAATATTGCTTGCTTATTTTCCTTTCTCCCTGTCCTTTTGAAAGATGTTTAACAACACCAGGTTAAAGTCCAACAGGTTTATTTGGTAGCAAAAGCAATTTTGCTACCAAATAAACCTGTTGGACTTTAACCTGGTGTTGTTAAACTTCTTACTGTGTTTACCCCAGTCCAACACTGGCATCTCCACATCTTTTGAAAGATTCCATAACTTGGGACATTTAGCTCTCAGGCACGCCCAGCTTGTAGCCAGATCTCCATATAGGCTACAACTGCATACCCTTTAAGATGAATATGTGCTTCAAACTCCCGACTTTTATTTCTAATACTACATACAAATGCGTGTAAAAATGTAGAAGGTTCCTATTCTGCCCAGGTGCCCTGGTAGTGTATTTCTCACATGTTTTGATCTATCACACTAGCTAGCTGATGTGATGCACATTGCTACACAAGGAATTTAATATGTTTATATCTCTCATCACTCCCACATTATTTTTAACAGCTATTTTATTATTACTTCCTACAATCTTTTCTGTTTCCAGAGTATTTACATTATCTTTATCCCTTTTTGTACTCTTATCTCTTCCTTATGTCATATTTTCCAGCCAGGACCACTTTAGGTGCATCCTATACCTGCAGTACAACTCCCTCATGTCCAAGTACTGGGGCTATTGCCCCATGATAAGGAACCCTTACTTCATACATTAATCTTTTACAAAGACATTGTTGTCCCTGATCAGTTTATCCCTCAGGTTATAACCAGAGATTATCTTGAGGTCTTGCTTTTAATTTGTATGACTAATTTCTATTTTTTAACTTTATTCTCAGGATGTCAGCATTTATTGTTTAAAATTTATTTTTATTTTATTAGTGTCACAAGTAGGCATACATTAACACTGCAATGAAGTTACTGTGAAAATCCCCTAGTAGCCACACTCCAGTGCCTGTTTGGGTACACAGAGAGAGAATGTAGCATACCAATGCAGCTAACCAGCACATCTTTTGGACTGTGGGAGGAAACTGCAGCACCCAGAGGAAACCCACACAGACACGGGGAGAACGTGCAGACTCTGCACAGACAGTGACCCAAGCCAGGAATCGAACCCGGGTCCCTGGCGCTGTGAGGCAGCAGTGTTAACCACTGTACCATCATCCATCTGCCCCCTCCATCCCTAGTTACCACACTTGTGAGAGTGCTTCAGACGCAGCAATGTTGATGTGTGATTGGAGTCACATAGAGGCCAAACTTGATAAGAACAGGAAGTTCCGTTCCCCCAAGAACGTGAGGTCCTAATGGCTTCATGGTCACATTTACTGGATCCAGTTTTCTATTTACATATATTTTTTTAATTGAACTCAAATGTTCAAACTCCCATAGCAGGATTAGAACTCACATCCCCAAGGTTATCAGTCTAAACCTTTGGATTGCAAGTCCACAAATATAATTCTCTTACTCTCCCAGCATGAACTCCTCCCTGTTCTTTCCTATGCGTTGCTTCCAACATGGATTACAACGACTCCATTTCCAAGCTCCCTTCAAGCCACTTATGCTGGAAAATCTCAGCTTTGGCAAAGGGTCATCTGGACTCAAAACGTCAGCTCTTTTCTCTCCTTACAGATGTTGCCAGACCTGCTGAGATTTTCTAGCATTTTCTCTTTTGGTTTGAGAACAGTTTTCCATCTTAAAATCAATAATCTGAGAATCTTACAAATTTCAGTAAGTCATTGATCGGAGATTTAATTGGACCAGCACCATAAATACAGTGGCTACAAGAGCAGGCCAGAAGCTGGGTATTCTGCAGTAAGTAATTCACCCCCTGACCCTTTTCACCATCTATAAGGCATAAGTCAGGAGTATGATGGAATGCTCCCAACTTGCAAGAGATAGTAACAGGTATACCTCATTTCCAATTCCCTCATGGAGGTGCCGAGGCTCTTCATTTTACAACTTTATGCAGTGGCTTTAAGTCTCAAAAGAAACTGGTGAATATGGAATCTGCACCCACCACTGCAATGTCACTGCAAAGCAGCACTCCCAAATACTACACTTTGGTACAATGCCTCTTAACGTCTTGCATAAGGCACTATCGAGAATGACTATAATGAATTACGGCACTGCCCTTTCTTTTTTGGAACCTGCGATTGTACCTCAGATCATAGTTAAAACATATTACAACACATGTTACACCACACACAGGATGGCATGGTGGCACAGTGGTTAGCTCTGCTGCCTCACAGCACCGGGGACCCAGGTTCAATTCTGGCCTAGGGTCGCTGTGTCTGTGTGGAGTTTGCACATTCTCCCCGTGTCAACGTGCATTTCCTCAGGGTGCTCTGGTTTCCTCTCACAGTCCAAAGATGTGCAGATTAGGTTGATTGGCCATGCTAAAATTGCCCCTTGGTGTCAGGGGGATTAGCAGGGTAAATACATGGGGTTATTGAGATAGGGCCTGGGTGGGATTGTTGTCGGTGCAGGCTCAATGGGCTCCTTCTGCACTGTAGGGATTCTACGATTCTATGATTATAAGGATGAAATAAAGAGAATGTCACTCGGCAGCTGACCTATGGCATACCTGACCGAGGGCTTGGAGTTTCTACCACTGAGGGGTAAGCGTTTTCCAGCAGCAGAAATCTTACCTACTTCCAGTACATAGGGGAAGACCATTTTCCCCGCACTGGTCATGGCAACTTAAAAATTATCTCTTAAATATCAAAAGTGTTCAAATCCTTGACATCACCTTAACATATTCCCCAGGTGGACCAGCGCCTAGAAAAAGTTGGACTCAAGTTTCAATTCCATTTATACTCCAGTTCCCCACAGAGATCAAAGGGCATATTTTCCAGTTACTATACACTTGGACATATTGAATTGCCAGAGCAAAGCATAGAGAAATATATGGCTGAAAGGGCCACATTTTGGCTTTTCCAGCCATTTAAGTTTGTGGACGGAAGATCGATTGGGCTGCTTTAAGGGTGAGTGATCCTTCCCACCCAATAGTCCTCTATCCTGTGCCCAAGTGTTCTGATAGACCCAACCTGAGTCTATCAGAAGTTACTGTGAAAATCCCCTAGTAGCCACACTCCAGTGCCTGTTTGGGTACACAGAGAGAGAATGTAGCATACCAATGCAGCTAGCCAGCACATCTTTTGGACTGTGGGAGGAAACTGCAGCACCCAGAGGAAACCCACACAGACACGTATCACTAATCTCAGGTGGCCTACTTGTCAGAGCAACAAAAAACTACTGGAGCAATCTTTTACTGTGCCACTGAGGAATGAGTAAGTAGTTTCAACGCATTGATGCATTGTTTCACATCTTGGTCTACTCATCCTGACTAGGGATAAATACTAAGGACAGGAGAAATGGCAGTAGGAGTGGACATACAGCACCTCAAATCTGCTCCATCCTTTAATTAATCCATGTTTGATCCTCTATCTTAGCTCCAATGCCTGCTGGATCCCACAGCATCAATTTGAAGAGCAGGTGACAGTAGGTGACAAAATAAGCCATTCTGTTGTCTTAAATATTGCTTTTCAAATGTTTATTGTGCACTGTAGGGATTCTATGATTCATCATTCTATGAACCGTAGATTCTTTGTCAATAAATTTACATCTTATATCTTCGCAACTACTAATTCCTGAACATCAGTATCATTGCTGATCAAATGTACAAAATCCAAAGGTCTATGACACCTTATACTTGGAAAAAAAAGAGACAGAGCGAAAACACAACATTCAGGAACTTTTCAGTGTGTATAAAATAAAACTTGAAAACTCACATAAGCACAGTTTCTGTGATTATGTTTTTGTACGATAAAAGTAGCTAAAGTGAACTTTAGTCTCTTAGAATGTGAGGCTGGGGAATTAATAATGGGGAACGAGGAAATGGCAAAAGCTTTGAAGAAGTGTCTTGTAGCTGTCCTCACAATTGAAGATACAAAAAGCATTCCAAAGATAGTAGAAACTCAAAAGGAGAGAGGAACTCAAAACAATCACTATCACTAGAGAAAGGCAATGGGAATAATGATGGGCTTGAGGCTGACACGTCCCCTGAACCTGATGACCTGTATCCTATGGTTTTAAATGAAGTGGCTGCAGATATAGTGGATGCATTCCAAAACCTTCCAAAATTCCCTTGATTTTGGAATGGTTCCAGTGGATTGAAAGCTCGTAACTGTAAGGCCTCTCTTCAAGGAAGGTGGGAGAAAGAAGGCAGGGAACCTAATGTCGGTCAGTGGGAAAATGCTAGTATACATTATTGAGGAGATAATAACAGATTTACGAATTCATAATACAATCAGGCAGAGTCGACATAGTTATGTGAAAGGGGAATTGTTTTTGGGAAATTTATTAGAGTTATTTGAGGATGTAAAAAGCAGGGTGGATAAAGGGAACCAGTAGATGCAGTATATTTGGATTTCCAAAAGGCATTTGCTACAAAAAGGGTTACAAAAAGATAGAAGCTTATGATGTTGGGTGATGTTGGGCAGCACGGTAGCACAGTGGTTAGCACTGCTGCTTCACAGCTCCAGGGTCCCGGGTTCGATTCCCGGCTCGGGTCACTGTCTGTGTGGAGTTTGCACATTCTCCTCGTGTCTGCGTGGGTTTCCTCCGGGTGCTCTGGTTTCCTCCCACAGTCCAAAGATGTGCGGGTTAGGTTGATTGGCCAGGTTAAAAATTGCCCCTTAGAATCCTAAAATGCGTAGGTTAGAGGGATTAGCAGGTAAATATGTGGGGGTAGGGCTGGGTGGGATTGTGGTTGGTGCAGACTCGATGGGCCGAATGGCCTCCTTCTGCACTGTAGGGTTTCTATGATATATTAGCATGGATAGAGGATTGGCTAACTAACAGGAAACAGATAAATGGGTCATTTTCAGGATGGCAAATTGTAACTAGTGGAGAGCCAGGGAGATCAGTGCTGTGGCCTCAACTATTTACCATCTATTTTAATGACTTGGATTAAGGGGCTGATTGTACCAAAGACAAAGTTGCTGATGATATGAAAGGTAAGTGGGAAAGCAAGTTGTGGGGAGGCTACAAAGAGCCTGCAAAGGCATATAAAGTGAATGGGCGACAAATGGCAAATGGAGCAAATGTGGGAAAATGTGAGGTTGTCCACTTTGGCAGGAAGAATATAAATACTGACTAATATTTAAATGGAGAGAGGCTACAGAATGCTGCAGTACAGAGGGATCTGGATGTCCTTGTATATGAATCACATATATCACATATCACCGAGAGGGGTGCCAGTACAGCAAGTAATTAAAAAGGCAAATGGAATGTCGGTCTTTATTGGAAGGGGGATAGATTGTAAAAGCAGGGAAGTCTTGCTACAACTGTCCAGGACATTGGTGAGACCACGCCTAGAGCTAGGTGTACAGTTTGTTCACGTTACTTACATACTTGCATTGGAAGCAGTTCAGAGAAGGTTCACTAGGCTGATTCCTAGGGCCTAATGTGTAAAGGTTGAGAAGGTTGGACCCATGGGCAGGATCTTGAGCCCGCGGGGGAGGTGGGGGGTGTTGTGATTTCATTTATATGTGGTGATGGGCAGGATCAAATGTGACAGCTGCGGATACCGGCGATGGTTGTGTGGGAGGATTTGAATGCCGGCGCTGATCACTGTGGGGGGAGCGTCTGAGACCTCCGTGGTGGGGTGGGGAGCGGCAGGGGTGGGGTGCGAAGCGGCAGGGGAGGGTGCTTTGATCGAAGTTTCCTTTAAACATAGCGCCCCGATCTCAGTGAAGCTGGGCTTTGCCGCGGTGTTGGGGAACCCGCCCCTTTACATGACAGCATGAAACACGTGCAGCTGATTTTTTGTGACAGGAGTGTGGTAAGATCTGGAGAGAAAACCAACATGTTTCTCGCCGGAACAAACACTCTGCCACTTTTTGGTAAGATTCCACTCATTATTGAATGGTGGAGCAGGCTCAAGGGGCTGAATAGCCTGCTCTTGCTCCTATTTTTTATGGTCTTGGTCAGAATTCTCCAGTGTGCCCTGCTACCCCTGCCAGCGAGAACCGAGAATTTGGCACTCAACAAATCTCCATTCACAGCAGAGGGACTGGATAATCGCAGCCGCGGGCGAGGTGGGAGAATTCCAGCCCCAGGGCTTTTTCTATCATTATTAACCATCATTTGTTGAGATTTTGCCACTGATTACTCCATACTTATCACTGACTACAGTTTTCTATTATTTACAATGTTCTATTGTTTATTGCACTTTTTCTATTATTCACTGTGTCTTTATTATAATGTTTGCCTTTTATTAACATTTAGTACACTTTTACAATCATTTACGCCGCCTTTATTGTCTTTTATTGTTTTTCTATCGTTTACTGCATTTTAACAGTGTTGTAATTACTGACAAAATGGATCTTGCACTGTCAAATGCGATTCTCAAGATCAGTTAGGGAAGCACCTTTTATTTGAAGCACACATTCTTAAGTAAAGCATGAGCTTAGTATCCGCTTCAGGTGACCGGCTTCTCCAGCTTAGGGAGAACAATAAAGTTAATGAAGGCTCACAGCTTTAATGTTCCTCCAGTTCCCTCTCACCCATCTGCACCTTATGCAGTATATGGTTTAACTTCATAGCTCGTTCTTGTCACCTCTTGGCATCTTGCCAGCACCAATCGCCACCCTACACGCACCTATGCCTTTATCCCCTCTCTGTTTGCTACTCCCAACTATACCCCACCATCTCCCACAGCCTCTGCCACAAGCTGTGATAACTTTTCCTGCTTCATGGTCACCACTCCCACTTCCATCCTACTGCATGTCTCCACGTCTGTGGCTCCGCCTCAAGTGCTATCCCACTTTCTGAGTTCCTCTTAACATCTATTGTTGTTGTGTCCATGCTAATATGCCTAAATGGCAGTGAAGAACTTGAGACCCATTGTCCCACCCAAGAATGCAACTCCACCATTTCTCCCACGAGTTTATTTTCCCAGTATTCCAACAGCCAACAAACCGCTTTCCAGTACATTAATATCCCACCTTTATCCAGTGCTCCCATGCTCCAAAACCCTTCTCTCATTGGCACTTCTAACACATTACTTCCAAACCCCAGAGCCCTCCAACAGCACTCCAGTATCCAAGGACCACCTCACTGCAGCTCCTACAACAATGCTCCCACCCCTCTCCATTCTTCATCTGCCTTGCCTTCTGCTCTGAAACTCTTCAGACCACTCTACTAATGATGTTGAAACTGTATCACCTGTCCCAACCTTGAGTACTTCCACATGCTTCCGCCCCAAATGAAACTGGAGCATCTTCCCAATCATCTTCTCTGAATCCCTGGTGTGCTTTTTCAAAGTGAGGCCTCAAATTCATTACATAGCTAAATAAATAAATAATGGCAATCAGTTTCAACTCTGATTAAAAATAGGGCATAATTGAATCGCATGAACACCAAAGCAGTGCGAACATTCCTGTAATGTACTGTGATGAATAGCAGTTGAATTTATTCAATCACTAGAAAGCACTGACCTTGATAATACATTGCATGTTATGCAGCAAAAAGCAGAATGTCCTCTGCCTCACCGTGAGTGATATCATGAGTAATCCGCTAGCATATAGAAAAAGATTTTGGGCAGAATTTTCCCATTCCGTCCACCACAGAAATGCGTTGACCTTAGGCAGGATTTTCCAGCCCTGGGCCGAACATGGCCGGAAAATCCCACCCTTTGTGTCAGTCAAACTTAAGATGCCATATTTCAAAGTGGTGAGTGTGTATAAATTAAAGAGAAAGATAAACAGTAATTTCATGCGGCTTCTTCTCACCCAGCGGGCCGAATTTTAAGGCCCTGTCACAGTGACGGTGGGGCTGGAAAATGTAGCGAGACATTTAAAGGTCGATTGACTTTGGCGGGGCTGGAAGATTCTGCTGGTGGGAGGAGTTGTCAAATTCTGCCCAGTAACTATGCCCCCAATCTGCAAAAACTTCCACCAAGGGTAGGACCAGGAAGTCATTCACCCCCACCACTTCACTACATTAAGATTAAAATTGAACTGAAAAGAAAATCCTTTCCGTTTGTCACCTGAGACAGAATGGTACCCCCAAACTCTCAACAGATAAAAAAAATTACCCATCCCTCTATGCATATACAGCACAGTATAATAAAGATGAATCTATTTCTTATCTCTTTCAGATGCTGTCTCTCCACGTTCAGGCTCAATAATTCAGGGGCCTCAGTATGTTTAAATTACAATTGAATGACAGAAATCCATGGATACAACTAAAGCAACTGCAATTTCTCAGCAAGAACCACACCCAGACATCACTGACTCCCAACATGACTCCCCTTCCCACAGCACCTTCCCATGTAGACACAGGGGATGTCCTACTTCCTCTCTACTTACCATTCAGGTCTCCAAACACTGCTTCCAGGCAAAACCTCCATTTACTTGTACCTGTTTTGATTTAGTCCACTGTACACACTGTTTATGGTGCGGTCTCCTCATACAATTGGGAGTCCGAAGACAAATCAGATTACCCTTTTGTGGAAAGCCACCAGTTACGCAACAGGTAAAATTCCTCACCAGCCATTTTAATTCTCCACCCTAATCTCATTCTAGCCTTTCTGCCCTTGAGTCTACACTGCACGACTGAAGCTGAACAGAAGCATGAGGAACAACACCTCATCTTTTGATTAGACAACTTTACAGCCTTCCCAATTCAACACGAGGTTCAACTATTTTAAACTTATTTTCAGATGACAACTGTTGGTAATGATTCTCTATTGCAATTTACACCAGCACAGTAGCACAGTGGTCAGAACAGCTGCCTCACAGCGCCAGGGACCTGGGTTCAATTCCAATCTTGGATGACTGTGGAGTTTGCACGTTCTCCCCGTGGGTTTCCTCCGGGTGCTCCGGTTTCCTCCCACAGTCCAAAAATGTGCAGGTTAGGTGCATTGGCCATGTTAAATTGCCACTTAATGTGCCACAATGGGTAGGTTAGATGAATTAGCCATGGTAAATGTGTGGAGTTACGGC
Source organism: Mustelus asterias (assembly GCF_964213995.1). NCBI lineage: Eukaryota > Metazoa > Chordata > Chondrichthyes > Carcharhiniformes > Triakidae > Mustelus > Mustelus asterias. The sequence goes on along the minus strand of NC_135803.1, from coordinate 133,491,744 downwards.
GATAGAGCAGGGGATAGGACCTGGGTAAGATATTCTGTCAGAGAGGTGGCGGAGCCTCAATGGACCAAATAGCCTCCTTCTGCACTGTAGGGATTCTATGATCTTCTAGACTAAGTTTTTGTTCTTGGTGTATTTCCATCTCCTTCTGCCCTATACCGTTACCCCTTTTGTCATTTGATTTCTCATCTCCACCCTACCACAGACCTTCTGTTTCATACTTTCTCTACACTTTTCCTCTGCTCTGTACTTGCTTAAATCCCGTGACGTCCCTAACTTGCTCCAATTCTGATGAAAGGCCATTGAGCTGAAACTTTAACCTGGTTTCTCTCTTCAACACTAACGCCTGACCTACATTTTCTGTTATTTTCAGATTACCAACCTTTATATTTAATATATATATATAACACCTCTAGTGTGGAGAAAAAGCAAGGACACTCCATAGAAGGGAAAAATTGAACACAGATCAAAACAAGGATAGATTAGAAGGAACAACAGAAGTTCAGTCAAAGCAAAATTTTAAAGGAAGAAAGCTGAGGATTTAGGGAGAGAATCAGAGGCTGTGGAATCTGAATAACTGAAGAGTAGCCACTATGAAAATTCCCTAGTTACCACACTCTGGCGCCTGTTTGGGCACACTGAGGGAGAATTTAGCATGGCCAATCCACCTAACCAGCACATCTTTCCGACTGTGGGAGGAAACCAGAGTACTCGGAGGAAACCCATGCAGACACGGGGAGAATGTGCAGAGTCCGCACAGTGACCCAAGCTGGGAATTTAACCCTGGTCCCTAGCACTGTGAGACAGCAGTGCTAACCATTGTGTTGAATTCAGGAGTGTTACAGTGCTGGACAAGGTTGCTAGACAGGGAGCTTTGAGGCGATGGAAGGATTTAAACACAATGATTTTGATTTGAGGCGCTGGGAAACTAGGAACCAACGTGGATCAACAAGGGCAGGGTGACGGATGAGCAGGACTTGATCCAACTGAAGATAAAGGCAGCAGAATTTTGGACAAACTAAAGTTTATAGATAGTGGAGGTTGGGAGGCTAGCCAGGGAACATTGGAACATTGTAGTCTGGAGAGATCTGGATCTTTCAGTGGATGATAAACTATGAAACAAGCACTATTACGGGGGTAGAAGTCTGTGATCATTGAGAAAGAGAGGAACTGGGCTCAGAAAATTAGCTGAGGGTCTAATAAGATGCCAAAGATATGAACAATCTTGTTCAGCCTGTGACCGTGGGCATGGAAGGGGTGAGAATCTGTGGCAGGAGTTGAGAGTTCCCAATGTTTAACTGGAGAAAACCATGAGCCACCTAAGACTTGATGATGAACAGGCAGACTGAGAGTCCCAAAGCAGTGGAGAGGCAGAGTCAGAAAATATAGGGGTAGAGACAAAGCTGACACAGGTCTGTGGATGTGGCCACAGGTAAGCATGTAAATGAGGAAGAGGGCTAAGAATAAATGCTTGGAGGACTCAGAAGGTGAAAGTGCAGGGGTCAGAAGTGAAGTTATTGCTGGAGAAGCTTTGGCAACCATTGGGTAGGTGAGATGAACCAAGAAAGATTGGACTGGCCAAGCAGAACAATAAAGGAACAATGTTGGAGGAGGATGTTGCAGTAACCTTGTTGGTTATAAATGGGTCGAGGCTGATGCAGAAGGGCAATTAATTATGGTCACGGTTACTGAGAATATCATTCATAACTCATATTAAGGCTATATCACTAGTGTGGAGGAGTGAAAACCTGATGGAGAGGGTTGAAAGGAGTTGCAAGAACAGTGGAAATGGATCTGTGAGGCAGTAACATGCTTAAGGATAATAACCAGGAAAGGGAGGTTGATGCTGTGCCAATATTTTCTAAGGACATGGGCTCACTGTTTTCTTAGGGAAAAGAAAGTTAAGAGGAGATTAGATAGTGGGGACTAGACAGTGTAGACTGAGAGAAATTGCTCCCTTTGGCAGAAGCTTCAAGAACCAGCGGACACTGACTTAAGGTGATTGGCAAAGGAATCAACGGCAAAATAAGAATTCTGTGTAGTGAGTGGTTAGAGGTTGGAGCACACTGCCTGAGAGTTTGCTGGAGACAGATTCAATTGCAGCTTCAAAAGAAGCTTGAATAAACACATGAAGAGACACAATCTGTAGAGTTGCAGGGAAAGAATGAGAGAGTGGGAATGAATGAGCTGCCCTTGCAGAGAGCTGGCATTAACATGATGGACCAAATGTCCTCCTTCTGTGTTGCCGCTGTGTAACTGTGATAATCTAGTGACATGAGAGCGGGACAGTCCCCGAGGAGAAGAAACTATTTACAATGTCAGCAAGTGTGGGAGCTGGGAAGGGAAGTTAGGTTGTCAGTGGTTTTGTTGGAATTACAAACTCAAGCCTCCTAAACTTTAGGCACTATCACTAGGAAGCAATCTGTGCAAATATTGCCTCAGACATAAAACAGGAACACACAATTTCCGTAAACAATCCATTTTTCATTGCCATTCAGGAAAGATCGTCCACGTTCAAAAAGATCTCATAGTCCTTCTTGGGCTGAACAGAGGTTTACTGAAGCCACTTCTTGCCTATATTTGCACTCACTCTCCTCTTAGTTATTGGTTAACTCTCAACTAGCTACAACATGTAGCACAAAAGGACATCACTGAAATCAGCCTGGCATCTCAAAGAGCTTCAGGTCATCATGGTTCTGCAGCTGTTTCGCAAATTCCACATCACTCAATATAACATATTCCACTGCTTTCTAATCTACTGCAACTCGAAGACACAAAGGTGTGCCCCAAGCTCCTTACAACTATGTCTCCAAAGTCTAAAAAAATCTCTGACAGACAGATCTCCTCCTTCTGTTTAATATCCATCTTCACATCAACCATGAACACAAAAAAAATCAGAATGGCCAGAGGCTGCCACATAATGACAGAGGAATGGATAAGTTATTAAAGCTGCTGCTCAGTAATCAAATGCAGCACAATCCACTAAAATCATACATGGAAGAGCATACTGTCACAATGTGCATCATACAATCCCAACATTTTCTGTAAAAGGATTCCTGGAGTGGGAATTGCTACAGATACACACTTGTTATGGACCTTTGAACATTTACAGAGCACAAGGACCAGAGCCAGTGCCAATCTCATATCTTGCATTGTGTTGTGTGATGCCCAGAAAACATGACATATGAGCAGTGGCTACATTATTAACATCTGAGATAGATTATGCTCAGATTCCCCTGTCCCCAGCAAACCAAGTTCAATTGCGATACATTGCAATCTAAGCATCTGACATATGGCTGGAACTGAAAAAAACACCTGGGGACTCATCCATAACTTACCTTAAGGTTTTGAGCTCCACTATATGTGCAGATTATGCAGGTGAGCAGGAACCTTTGGAGGATTAGATAAATTTGGTCTATTAACCTCTTTGACACGAGCCAGTGTCTGGTAATATCAAATGATACTGGGACTCGGTATATTATGTATCAGCGGAATGATAGCATGAGGAAGAGTACAGTACCTCCCTATAGGGGGAACACGTTTTGCTTTCTCAAGTCTCTGTGAAGGAAAATAGAATACGTGTTTGCCAAATTAGGCATGGAGTATTTTGCTGTCAATAAAGTTGGAGTGGAATCCTGTGCTCTCACTGGCAATGAGCTTGAAGACAGGAAGGGCATTACTTGGAATGGTTAACCTTTCTGCCCCATCATCAATTGAGGCCTTGAATGGTCAATTAATGACCACTGAAGGGTCTCATCCCACCCTTAATCCAGATGTTGGCCAGCATATTGCCATGAAGTGTGCATACCAAGTAAAACTGTGGTCAGCTGTGGGGGTGGGGGAGTCCCTCAATGAAAGACACAGTGCCTGATCGAGGGGCTGGACATCGGGAAGGGGGGGGGGTGGTGCCTGCTGAGAGCTACCCCTTACCCTTGCTGTTGACCTCATGCCCTCCTCTTTCCACTTTATAACTTACCTGTGACCTGGCTGCATCTGAGACTTTGTTATCTATCCTTCCAGCAGCAATGCAGCCTCCCTAGTTGCACTGCTGAGCACAAGAACTGACCTCTGATTGGCCGGCAGCCCTCAGCAGGCGAGACTTCCTGTATAGAGGTCTTGATTCCAGGGTAAAGCCCACCACTGCCTGATTGGTGTGTGCATTGGCAAGGAAAAGAGACAGTGGGGACTCTCCCTAGCTCTCCAGCCAGCAGATGAAAGCCTGGATGCCTCAACAAGATTCCACCCTTGGATTATATTTAAATTAATTTAAGTTTATTTTTTAAATCTAGTCATGTATAACGTTACAGTGGATTTTGCAAATTGCTTTTGATTATTCTCATATTATTAAATGTCCAACTATTTCCAAAGAAAAATGAGGAGCATCATTCAATTCACTTCATGGTCTTGGAGGGAGTCAAGTGTAAATTTACTAAAATGATACCTAGACTCTAATGGATAGTGATGAAGAGAGATTTAACTAACTAGGGTTGTAGTCCCTTAAATTGAGGAGGTTAAGAGATGATCAGATCAAAGTTTTCAGGATATTAAGGGAAACAGATAAGGTAGATTAGGGGAAATTACTTCCACTAGTTGGGGAGTATAGAATTAGACATCATACTTGAAAAAATTAAAGCCAGATCTTCTAGGTGTGAAATTAGGAAGCGTTCCTTCATGCAAAGTGTCGCTGAAGTTTGGAACTCTCTACCATAAATGGCATTATGCTAGCACAACTGTTAATTTTAAAACTGTGAGTTGTATATTAAAGGTTGGTGTAAAAGTGGAGTGGGCCATGGATTAGTTGTAATCTCATTTCATGGTGGAACAAGATTAACTAGCTAAATGGCTTGCCCCTATTCATAGAAACTCATAGCAACCCAACAGTACAGAAAGAGGCCATTCGGCCCATCGAGTCTGCACCAACCACAATCCCACCCAGGCCCTACCCCCATATCCCTACATATTTGCCCACTAATCCCTCTTACCTATGCATCTCAGGACACTAAAGGCAATTTTTAGCATGGCCAATCAACCTAACCCACACATCTTTGGACTGTGGGAGGAAACCGGAGCAATCAGACACGAGGAGAATGTGCAAACTCCACACAGACAGTGACCCCAGCCAGGAATCGAACCCAGGTCCCTGGAGCTTGTGAAGCAGCAGTGCTAACCACTGTGCTACCGTGCCGCCCTATTCCTATCCATCTCTCCATTGAAACTTATTCCCTCACCAATACAGCGTCGAATCAGCTCTTGATTGATTCCAGAGATCTTGCTGTCATTCCTGGTATAGATCACCCTTTGCTTGAACAGGAGCTTCCTGACATCAACTCTGAACCAGCCTCTGATGCCCCAAAAACCTACAGTCTTAGTTTGAAATAATGCCCTGAGTTAACTATTTTTATATCGTGCTTTTTATATATCTTTAAAATTGCCTTTCATTTATTTTCTTTCAAGACTAGAGAACTGCGTTTTTCTAATCTTCCGACAGGAGATGTCAGCCTCCTTGGCCCTACCGTGCACTACTTCCATCCTATGGTTCGAAGCTCCAAACTGAACGCGATTCTCAAGGTGCTGCCTTACTAGAGCGTCATACAGTTCAATGTGACAATCTCGGATTCACACTGTTGATTTTTGAGACATTGCCCTGTTGATTGTCGTATGTTGAGTCTACTGTCGCTTTCAATCTTTTAAACTTCTCGTTAAGCTAGTCCAACACGATTCATTCAAATTATGAATGCCCTCCACTTCCTTCTTTGGCCACGAAACACCTTGCACTTACTTACGCGTATTACATCTGTCATTGTTCTGCTGAATTGCTAATTTTATCTAAACCCTTCTGCCTCATCAGCCTCGACCGATGCTGTTTCCTCCAGTTTAGCGTCATCTGTGGAACTCACTAGCTAGCATTGCATTTCTGTATCCAGGTGGTTCGTGTAGAATAGAAACCGTAATGATCAAGCAATGATCCCCAAAGCTGTCCACTGTACAATCCATATTGCTCCACTAACTAGATCTGTTGGTTTCTCTCTTTCAATCAATTCCCTAGTTTTACCTTCAGGCTTGTACAACAGATTTTCATGCTGAAGTTACATTGAAGGCTTTCTGGCTCTAGAGCCACATCACATGCTTTCCGATGTACACTTGAGTTATCACTTCCTCAGTAATATCAAGAAGGCACAGGGAATAAAAATATCATGCTGTTGTATTATGTCATTTTGAATATGATAATTGGTAAAGTAGTTGTGTAAGAAAATCAAGTGGTTAGAAACAGGAATTTAACAAAGAACCTTGAGGCATTCACACCTGCATCATCATGCTTTGAAGGAGGAGTGATGATTATTTAAAATATATAAAGGAGAGTTTTGTCTTGTTTTTCTAACTACGGATAATGGGGAAATGATCAGATTCCTCTTATCCGTTAAATGCTAGGAGCCTTAAGATATGTCTAAATAATGTTTTATGACATATTTAATCAGAAAAAGACTATGATGTAATGATTGAGAAAATGGGATGATAGATGCACAACTTGTCCTGAAGGATATAGGCAATGTTGTTTTAGTGCTTGGTAGGGAAAATGTAATTAACTTGAATTTTGGTGAGAAGCTTGTTTTCAATAATAATTATAGTGTTTGATTTTTTTTAATTTGTCTGTTATACATTCAATATGTTCACATTCCAATTCATCACTGTGCTCTTGGATTAGATGCCATTATGATGAAAATGAGGAGCAATGTAACTCCTCTCACTCCCGAAAATAAAAGGATTGCTAAATTCCATCCTATGATGATGGTACTTTTTCATATCTATAAAAGCTACCATTTTTCTCTCTCTGTTTTTATAATCTAAAAACTGCCTTTCTTGTAGCTATCCAAAATATATTTTGGTTCAAAACATGAAGAAATGATATGAGTCACCATATCAGTTAAAGTTGAAGGCATTTTCCAAAGCTTAAATACAAAAGTCTACCAGCCCAAGTGAAAATAATATATGCACCATTAGTTTGAGTGTCTCTGTTGGTGATTTATATGTGTTCCAGATTGATTGTGCACTAGGGGGAGAAAAGAACTTTCAAAGAAAGCAATATTGCACTGCACTGCTGTGCACTGTCGGCTTGGGTAGTCAGCCTAATGCCACCTTGAACAATGTGTGTAAGCTACAACTGAAGAAACAACAACCATTGCATTTCCAATCAAACCACCTCAATCTTATTATCTGGACAAATCCACGCAATTTCAACAATCAGAAAATATCTGCGCATCTTAAAATACAAAATGATTGTGAAAATGCATATTAGCTCAGCACCCTTTTAGTTACCAGATTTGATCATGCAAATTTAAACTATTAAAGTACCTGTGTGTGTGGGAGGACAGGAATTTTCCTGTTAAAACCCATTTTCACCCTGTATATTTGACACAGTGGCATCAAAATATAAGACCGAGTGTTCAAAAACTATCCAAAGGTTATCTATAATGGATTTAGCAATAGATCACATCAAACTTTTTTACCCTCATAGGTTTGGCTGTAAGTAATTGTGCAATGGATTCAAACCCCAAACAAGAAATGAGATCTAGAATTCCAGTTTAAAGTTTTAATAAAACACTTTTAAACTGGTTCTACATCAATAATGTTTGTGAAGAGTGTTTAACTTGGTTAATGGAATTGTGCATATGTCATGTCATTCTGTTTGCTTGGGAGATATCTAGATATTAATACCTAATTATTTCATTCATTTTCCATTTCTTCAGATATAATTGAAAAATCAGAAACTGAAACATATCTTCTTCTGTTACTACTTTCTATTCAAGACAAGTGGCTGTCATTCTTACCTTGCGCCCTGCCTCATTATTGTGCAGGTTCATAAGTGTCCTGGCATTTTGTTTGATTTCTCTTGCATCTACAAACACTTTGGAGAATCCAATTCCATATCTGATGTCCGCAGAGCAGCCTCCCCATTTCCAGCCTTCCTCCTGGTTGTAGTGGCCCTGTTTCTCTTTGTCACAGCCACAGTCACTCAGGTTTCCCTGGGTGCATGCAGCAGTAATGGCATGAGCTACTCCAGCAGCAATAATAGCGTAAGTGAAAGCTGCTTCTCTGCTTCCTGTAATCAAGGTATTGGGACACAATATTAGTTTGCTTAATAGCACCTCATGTTTAACTTAAAAAAATAGAACATTTGATATAACTGTACATAAATTTAAATCTCAGCAAATATAAACTCATAAAGTTCACTTGTTTCAGGTCAAATCCAAAGTGAGGGGAAGAATACTGTGCCTGACTTCTAAACAATTTATCAAATAACAGAATGAAACCTGAGGGTAATACTAACAACACAGAAATGGTTGCAAGAAACCTCAGGTCAATGTCAAAAGGCAGAAAACACATAAGGTTGTGTTCACTGAACATTATGCCAGTCTATAAGTTTATACTATCAGATAGAAGACTCCCTGGGGCAATCGATTATCCTCAACCATTTTGCAGTGGAAGATAGTTAATGATATTGAATGTGACTTTTTTTCTGACGGTTCTTTTTTGATCGCCTTCCAAAGTGGTTTTTCACATATCCCACAACATATTTTCCTTCGACCTCAATTAGAAAGCACATAATTGCTGTACGACTTAACAAAACAAATGGATCTCACGTTCTCACATTTGGGAAACGGTTGCAATTATGCTCTGTATGTACCTTAGCAATCGGCAGTGTTCACGCCCTTTTATTTCTGGATAAAGTTGAAAGGTGACAATTTTCAACAATAAGGAAGTCAGCCAGGGATGAGGGTGAGCCGTACAGGCCATGTCAGGGGGGAACTGGATAGTTATAAACTTAAAAAGGTTCTCCCCAGAGCTATAACCACGGCAGTAAATATTCCGCGATGGCACTGTGTGGATTATTGGCGGTACCTTTTCCCCAATTGTGTGCATTCGAAATGAAATTTGCCTCTAGACTATCGCGTTAAGGGATCTGCAGTTCTAGAATTTGCTGCCATGTCCCCTGAATGAGTACCACTGAGATCCAAGCGTCAGATCAAGTCCAAGATGGGATGCAATGCCTCACCTTGCCAGCTTGGATCTTGTCTGTCTCCCCTGTGGAGACCGTGAATTGGATTCAAGCAGATTTTGAATTTGGTTTTTGGAGCAAGCAAGAAATGGATTTGGGTTTGTCCGGTCCATTCTGAACATTGGCTTTGTAACTTTAAGGATGGTAAAGTGGAGTGGACGCAATAGATGGCAGAACCCTTAGAGAAACGAGATATGCTTTCCTAAAAAAAAATCCACCTTTTATTCGACGGAGTTTAAGAAACAGAAGATAATCATATAGACTGACTCAGAGTGGGCATGTGATTTAGCAGGCAGGTAATTGGCTCTGTATAGTGGGTTCAGAGCATTGCTTTGTTTATAGCGAAAGTTACACCTTGAGTTCTTTGAAGTCAAACTTGATAAAATGCTCACCACATTACGCGCGTCTAAAAGTCAATAATCACCTAGAGTTTCAAAGGATAGTCAGGTATTATGTAGAGTTGGCGGGCGATCAACTTTGACAATGATTTTAACAAAACTGCCCACGCTGCAAAGACTGATAGCATGTGTGTGCTGTAACTAGGAGACCAGTCGGTGTTGCTGATTCACAGCCAGGGGTGGGAGAGGCACTACTGTTCTTCCCATGAATTCAGTTCAAGTGAATGCAGAAGACAGGGGTCGTCAAAAGATTTTTTTAAAATCTACCTGTGGAAGGACTTTTTGATTGTTTGGTTTTGGAGAGTCAACCCCAAACACACACACCTCAATAAGAGATTTGAGCTACTTCCAAAAACACGACTTGAAAACACATGTAGGTTTATTCTTATTAAAAAATGGTCTGTCAATTCTTCTGGTGAGCCAGGTCGATATTAATTATGGGGGGGGGGGGGGGGGGGCAGTCACACAAATAGCCGCTTGTTCAGAATGGCAACCTGTTATTTCAATCAAAATTCGACTCGTCTATCTCGACAATTGACAAGACTTGTTCCAGAGAGGGACTTGTTTGGATTGGGTGATTCAATGTGAAATTAAACATGAACACTATAGATTTTCTTGGGTGCGAAGGGTGGTGGGAGGGGATTGTTGCCCCTGTATTGGACACAAAGTTCCCTGCTATATAGATATATCTCGATATCTTAAATGGTGACAGATTACACCAGGACAGCGGAGTTTGTATTTCTCCAACACATACCAACTCTGAGTTCCTTGCCAAAGACTGTTCTTTCGCCGAGTGCGGAGCAGTTCCAGCGACCGTATCGGAACTGGAATTGACACTCGTTGATGCCCATCTGAGCCCCTTCTCCAATGACGATGATGGCATCGGGGCGACTCTGACAGATTGCCCGCTGCCGAGGTGCCAAGCCCGGTATCTTACTGCAGATAATGTTCACTCCCAGCGCCACCACCGAGGAGAATCCGCTGTAGCAAATATAGGCGGACATTGAGAGAGAGAGAGAGAGAAAGAGAGCAAACACGATAACTAATCATTAACCCTAAACATGTAATTCACTGCATAAATACAGTCGAGTCATTTTAAAATCACTGATGAGTGTTCCCTGATAAGATTCTTGTTTTAAATGATCTCGTCATTTTCATAGGTTCAGACATATCCGGTGAGGCATTTAGTCCACCTATAATTCTTATGAAATAAGTTGTACTTTGATCGACCTCAATCAACAATTGAGTAGACGTAGCCGGGCTTTTCACGATCTTCTATCTGTAGAGTTTTATTTTGAACTCCTGGGTCTGCCCAGCTGAGGTAGATACAGAAAAGCTAAAGACTTGGGAGTCAGGATCTCTGTCAAGTGCAGGAGCCTTCATTCATCTTGGAGAGGTGTACACGTTGTCCCGGGAACCCCGCCGCAACATTACAGGAGAATATAGGAAATGAATGGCAAGTTTTAAATTCATTCACGGGACGTGGGCGTCGCTGGCTAGAGCAGCATTTACTGCCTATCTTTACTTGCCCTTGGGGAACTGATGGTGAGCTGCCTTCTCGAACCGCTGCAGGTGTAGGTACACCCACGATGCTGCTAGGCAGGGAGTTCCAGGATTTTGACCCAGTGACAGTGAAGGAACAGGGATACATTTCCAAGTGTGTGACTTGGAGGGGGGAACTTGCAGGCGGTGCGGTTCCCAGATATCTGCTACCCTTGTCTTTCTGGCTGGTAGTGTGGTAGTGGGTTTAGTAGTGTGGTAGTGGGTTTGGTAGTGTGGTAGTGGGTTTGGTAGTGTGGTAGTGAGTTTGGTCGTGTGGTAGTGGGTTTAGTAGTGTGGTAGTGAGTTTGGTAGTGTGGTAGTGGTTTTGGTAGTGTGGTAGTCGGTTTAGTAGTGTGGTAGTGGGTTTGGTAGTGTGGTAGTGGGTTGGTAGTGGGTTTGGTAGTGTGGTAGTGGGTTGGTAGTGTGGTAGTGGGCTGGTAGTGTAGTAGTGGGTTTGGTAGTGTGGTAGTGGGTTTGGTAGTGTGGTAATGGGTTTGGTAGTGTGGTAATGGGTTTGGTAGTGTGGTAGTGGGTTTGGAAGGTGCTGTCTTGGTGGAATCCAGCAATGCATCTTGTAGATGGTACACACTGCTGCCACTTTGTCTGTGGGGGAGGGAGTGAGTGTTTGTGGATAGGGGTAGCAATCAAGCGGGTAGCAAGGCAAACCTTTCCACTGTAGTGTTAAATAGTAAAGAACAACAAGCAAACGATGTATATCAGCGAATACTGAACAATCTCACATCAATCAGAACATGCAACCTGCTTGGGAACTACTAGGGTTCATCAATTCGGCTGCACTGTGATATGAACCGGTTAAAATAAACCTCTCCGCCTATCAATATGGTAACGGATATACAGCAAAACGTGTTAAACTCATTCAGTGGACTGATAATCTGGGACTGATATTGGTCCAATCGCGACAATATTCCCACGGCAGCACTTTAGTTTCATGCATTTTCCTATCTCTGATTAACCACCCTCCGGGTCTTCATTTGGCGCGTTTACCCGATTTCTACATGTCTCTTTGAAGGGAGTTGTACTAAAAGAGATGAAGTGAAACAGAGCGAAAGGGGAGGGGGAGTGTGTGTGGGGGGGGGGAGGAAATCGGGGTTAATTCTGCACGGTAGTGCTATCCCAGCTGTATTTAGCGGTCGTTCTATAGAGCGCGATTGTGCAAATCAGAATTATCCTATTGTGTTAATTGTTCGCTCCGAGTCTCCATATCAAACTGTGTGAGACCGAGGAGAGAGAGACAGCCCATCGCCAACAAAAAGAGGAACAGCGTTCCCTCCTCTTTCTGCATATAACACCCTTAATCTTTTTCAGGAGAGCTAAACAGAGCGACCATCCCTCAGCAGCCTGTTTCACATTCACTAGAGAGAGAAAAAAAATGTCTGATTTATAAACTTGTGACTGGTGAGTGTTGGGTCGAAGTTGGAGTTACAGGTTCCGCGGTATATGGTGCATTTTTGAGTCCGGGCTGCGGACATGTAAAAAAAAACTTTTTAAAAAGAATCATTTTGTTCTCCAGCCCATGTTACAAAAACAGTTCTCTTTTTTGTTTCTAAAGGTAAGCGCTAAATTTTAGTGTGTGATTTGCTTTGCACGCTTACTGACTCATTCATTAGAGGAATAAACCTTTTAAGAACGTGTGTGTGTGTGTGTGTTAGGCAAACGCAACTCGAGTTTTTTTTAGGGTTTAACCACACCAGCAAACTTGTGTTATCACAGACACACACACAAAAAAAACACACAATCATACCGTCAAAACTTGCAATGAAAAAAGAGAAGAAGCAAAAAACACTGACACGTCTAGACACCGCAATCTTTCCCCGAAACCTTTACTTACCCTATTTTCAGATACACGATTCCCACGCAGAGGAAGATGTGAAACAGCCAGCGCCTGGTTTTCCTGTTCATGATCTTGAGAAGTTTTTGGGAGGGTTGGATGCTATCCTTTATTCCTTCTTGGTTAATCAGAGTCCCCCGGCAAGGGACAGTCCAAGGTACTTGGGGGAGGCAAAAAAAACTGACCCTTGTGATCTCAGCTTAACTGTGCACCCAAATTAAAACAAAACAGCCTGTATTGTAAATCCCAGCGGAGAATCGATATCCTGCACTCTCCTGCTTGCGGGGTGGGTGGGAGGGGGGGGGGAGCTTTTTCTCTTTTTACAGATTATCCATCATCTGTATGCGTGTCACACGTATGGAGATTGCTAGTGGGAGGCTGGGATCGAGATCACACAGGGTCTCAGGCAATCGCCACAATGAGACGCCGGATCTTCTCTCCAGGTTCTATATATCTATCTAATCTATTTGGGCGTGTACGTTGGGAAAGCGCAGCAGACCCACAAAATACCTTTGGAGTGCACACACACACACACACACCTTATTTTCCGGGGAAGGGTGGGTGGGTGGTTGGGGGGGGGGGCGGGGGGGGGGGGGGGAGAGGAGAGACGGTGTATTAGCTGGGGGAGTGTGTGTGTGTGTGTGTGTGTGGGGAGGGGGGGCGGTGGGTGGTTGCTAACGAAGAACGTGCTGAATTATGTGTGGATGATCCAACAAGTTGCCAATTTCAAATCGTGAATGAGTGCAGAGCCCATTGAATTTGATCGGGACGGGGCTGGCGAGGATTGGAAATGATTTGGGACGTTAATGTTGACTCTTTGTTTTTGATCATTGCGAGCTGATCTGTACACTGAGACATTTTCACTCCCGATTCTCTTTCTCTCTGTATCACGGGTAGAATTGCAAGTTCTTATCAAGCGCTGCCCATGTTGTGTTGCGCCTGTTTTATCGATACTTGATCGGTTTATTCCACCGCCCCCCCCCCCACGCCTACCCCCCTACCCCCAAATGAGCACTTGGCATATTAGATAGTGAGGTGCCTGCCACAAGATATCCTGCCAATGAGAGATTTTACAAAGCAAAGGCTTTCTCATGCTGTGTCTGATAGAAAGGGAACTGAGGCACTTTTGTGAGTGTACCCCCTGTCGCGCCGCCCTCTGACTGTCTAACTCGTTCAGTACTTCCCATTTGTTACATCTTTTTTACAAAAAAGTCTTCTGACTCCCCCCCCCCCCAAGACTCGCCTCACATTTTAGATTGATAAATTGCACCCCGCACCACCCCCCACCAACCAGATTACTGTCACCCCAACTCTTTCGAAAGCCTTTCTCAGACTAAACAGGGTGATTGCTGGTTCCACATTGCAGACTGGATGTGAAACTGTCAGTGAAGCACACTCCAGCCTAGATGGTGTGAGACCTGCACCTTCAGAGAATTCAGATTGCTGGCCAGTCATTCATCTAAATCTGAGCTGTTTAATAACGCTGATCAGGTTCGTGAGAAACAGAGAGAGAAAACATGCCCCCCTCTCCCCCCCCCCGCCACACACATACACACACACAGACACACACACACACTTATTCTCTTTAATAATTAAGAAATTTGACTATCGAACTGGTAAAATTTAAATTGTTTAAAAGTTTATTTATTACTGTCACAAGTAGCCTTACGTTAACAATGCAATGAAGTTACTGTGAAAATCTCCTAGTCGCCACACTCCAGCGCCTGTTCGGGTACACTGAGGGAGAATTTAGCACCGCTAAATGCACCTAACCAGGACTGTGGGAGAAAACTGGAACACACGGAGGAAACCCACGCAGACATGGGGAGAACGTGCAAACCTCATACAGACAGTGACCCAAGCCAGGAATAGAACCCGGGTCCCTCGTGCTGTGAGGCAGCAGTGCTAACCACTGTGCAGCCATGTACGATTACAAGATGTATTTTCCGAAAAAATGTGAACATTTATTGTAGTTAAGTATAATGACTTCAAATCAATAGAAGAGTGATAAAAAAACTTTAAATGATGTTTCAGTGTATACCATATAAACATACATTTTCAATTCCTTCCTTTATTTTCTGCCACTTTGCACTATTCACCAGGCTAATTCCTGGGGCGGCATGATTCTCGTATGAGGGGAGATTGGGTCATCTGGGCCTGTATTCACTGGAGCTGAGAAGAATGAGTGGGGATCTCATTGAAACATATAAAATGCTGGCAGGGATGGACAGACTGGATTCAAGGATGATTGTTTCCTCTGGTTTGGAGCTCTAGAACAAGGGGTCACGGTCTCAGGATACGGTGGAGGCCATTTAGGACTGAGAGGAAGAGAAACTTCTTCACTTGGAGGGTGGTGAACCTGTGGAACTCTCTACCCCGGAAAGCTCTGGAGGCCAGGTCACTGAATAAATTTAAGAAGGAAATCAGTTTCTAGACACTAAAGGAGTCGGGGAGAAAGCAGGGGTTTGGAGCAGAGATAGAGGATCAGCCATGATCAGATTGAACTTTGGAGCACGCTTGATGGCCCAAATGGCCTATTAGTCAGTTTAACAAGTTTATATTTCAGGCAATCGTCTCATGGTCTAAATAGGATAACTGCAGATTATTTCTAAGAGGCATTAGCACATTGCCCAGAACGAGTAGTCTTTGATTTCGGTGGACATTTTTGTATCTGTTTATATTGCAAATTAAGAGTTTAAAGGTCTGTTTTTTAAAATCACAGACAAAATTCTGTATCCCAAAGGATGGGCTCAATCAATTGCTTGAACTGATTTTCAGTGGCTATAAGAATACTCCTTTAAACTCATCTCAGTTCAGAACTTACCATGATGTTCTTAATTGAATGGATCATGAGTGGAATATGCTAAATATCTCCACTAGCTAAGCAACCATAACTCATGAATGGCAAAGTGACTTTAGGATGAGTGAGTTCACTCGTTCT
The DNA here is from genome assembly GCF_964213995.1 of Mustelus asterias. NCBI lineage: Eukaryota > Metazoa > Chordata > Chondrichthyes > Carcharhiniformes > Triakidae > Mustelus > Mustelus asterias. The sequence goes on along the minus strand of NC_135803.1, from coordinate 133,475,962 downwards.
GCTTCTGTTTTTCCATTGCTGTGGTGCCCATCGTGTATTTAAATTTGTCTCTGTTAATTAAGATTGAGGAATATAGCTGGAAGGAGGAGTTTAGCCCCTTTATAAGGGCGGCATAGTGGCACAGTGGTTAACGCTGCTGCCTCACAGTGCCAGGGATCCAGGTTCGATTCCAGCCTTGGGTCACTGTCTGTGCGGAGTCTGCACATTCTCTCCGTGTCTACGTGGGTTTCCTCCGGGTGCTCCAGTTTCCTCCCACAGTCTGAAAGACGTGCTGGTGAGGTGCATTGGCCATACTAAATTTTCCTTCAGTGTACCCGAACAGGCGCCGGAGTGTGGCGACTAGGGTATTTTCACAGTACCTTCATTGCAGCATTAACATAAGCCTACTTGTGACACTAATAAATAAACTTTAAAACTTTATATACATCTCCCTTTGAGTTAGGAACTGCTACCTGGTTAATTCTACTTGTGCTGGTCAACGATGGTGCCTAGTTTGGTCATTGCTACTGGTTGTCCGATGCTTGCAGTGTTGCTGGTTCTTAGCGAATGTCACAATGTGATTGATAATTCTCTCCCTGAGCCTTCGAGGGCAGGTGGGAGTTATTCCCCCTTGACATTATGACAGTGAAGCTTTCAGGAACACTTTAATGTAAACCTGGTGTATCACGAATAAACCTCTTGTTAAGCTCATCATTTAATAACCGTATGCAATACTAATCATATGTCACAGTTAACTTTCCAATATCTTCTGCAATATTTTAAAGAAACATTATTCAAGCTGCAAGTTCAGCAAGAAAACTAGTACAACAGTTGAGTGAAGAATTTGATACCTATATACAATGTAACACAGTTAGATAGCTGAATGGAATTAGTGGATGTGGTTAGCAGACCTTTACAAGCTAAAATCAAGCAATGTTGCCTAATGCAATGTATAGTTAATGCAGAATAAGTAAAATATAGAAAAGGACAAAGTAGGATTTGTAAGGAGTCACTTTAAAAGTATATTATAGATACAAAACACTGGAGTGTCACTTTATGGTTCTAGTTATAACTAGTTTGAGACATATTTCTGGAAAGTATCTAAGCTCCTGCCTTCATGGGACCCACAGGAATCGTAGACTCATGGGACCACATAAAAATGATCCGATTGATTTGCTTATATCTTAAGTTGCTAATATCAACAGATCTTCATCTACCAATGGCAGATTCATCCACCAATTAAGCTGCTACAACACTAAAATGAAAGTACTTGTTTCCAAACCTATAGGACTATAACATTAAATCAAGTCAGCAAATAAATAAATGCACAAATTGGAACGAGTTACCATTGATTCCAGAATCCAATTAAGGGATCTTAGGGGCTCCATCTGTCCCCCTTACCTATAGGTTGGATATCCCTGTTGTCGAATGTGAAGCACATTGGAAGTAACAAAATTAAACTGCTGAATGAGAATCATGCTCTTTCTGCCAAGAGAGACCTTTCCATGTTCATGGTACAGATCTTAGCTTCCTGACTAACTGTAATGTTAATGTTAGGTAAGTGCAAGTTATAATTTTGGTTTGATTTATTATTGTCACATGTATTAGTATACAGTGAAAAGTATTGTTTCTTGCGTGCTGTCCAGACAAAGCATACCGTACATAGAGAAGGAAAAGAGAGGGTGCGGAATGTAGTGTTACAGTCATAGCTAGGGTGTAGAGAAAGATTAACTTAATATGAGATAGGTCCATCAGTAAGTTTTGGTTCTTTTCAGCATTAAGAAGATTCAATTCCTCACTAAGAAAGAATCAAGACAATTTTGCCATTTTATAAGCTAGACTTCACACCATTTTGAAGTCATATTCCAATCCGTGCCAAGTCCAAGTAATTCTAGTGCATCCTGGAGTCAGTTTAGGACCTGATTATGCTGCAAAATTTGCATCGCACGTACTTTAAGCTACTTTGCATCAAGCAAAATTGGCAGTGGAATGACAACTTCAGTCAAGGGTGTACATGGTACAGGAAAGACAGTTCAGTACAGTTTTGGGTTAATAAAAGATAACTTTGTCCTGTTATGTTATTTGGATGTTTAGACAAAATTGTAAAGTTATATTAATACAGTATATAAAACTAGCAAAGCATAGGATTAGCACAGTAGAAGAGGTGTACCATTAGTATAGTATGAAAGCGTACAGTACAGTGGAGACAAGGTTTACAGCAGAAACCGTGGCAGTTTAGCATAGGATTAGTGTACAGTGCCCTCCTAAGGATTAATTTGAAAAGCCACATAAATAGCAGGATGCATTTTAGGGAAATTTATTTAAGTGTTTGCAGAAAAATCAGAAGTTAGTTGTCTCCAAATATTACCAGAATTGCATTTATACCAATAAATTGGATTAAACATTTAATACGTTAATTCAGAACAGAATAAGATACATATTAATAAGTGCGATATTAAGGCACCAATCAATACAGAAAATGAAATAAGTTAATTATTTATAAAGGATGTAGATCAAGCAGCTTTTTGAGTAATCTATTGGTAGATTTTAGGCTTATATATAGTAGTGGGTGATGTAAGAATGGGTTAGTGATTTGATCAATAAAACTACAGGAGGTAACATTACATGTAAAATGAGCAGGTAAAGTGGTTTTAAGCTTCATGCATTGTCATTTAACAGAGTACAGATGATAAAACTAGTTCTTATCTAGCTACTGTTTCCCAATAGCTCTAATTGTTGCACATCCCACTGCAACACAACAGAAACAGGAACCCCTCACCACTTTCTCCACCCAAGCTAATTTCAACCCTGCCACTAATTTAGCACATCTCCATCTTCTTGAAGTCTGACAAGCAAACGTTTATCAAGCACTTTTCAAAAGTTAAGTAAACTGTATCCTGTGCATTATCCTGGTCCTATAGCTAGGCTAGTTCCTCCAGGATTTCATCTGATAATTTCCATGTCAAGTGCACTGGGGCATTTAACCGCATTTAAAAGTGCTGTATAAATGCAAGTTGTTGAAGGATCCTGGCAGATATACAAAATGTTCCATTTTGCTCTACATTTTCTGTATCCTATAGTGGTAGGTCTTATGAGGAAAGGTTGAGGGAGCTAGGGCTGTTCTCTCTGGAGCGGAGGAGGCTGAGGGGAGACTTAATAGAGGTTTATAAAATGATGAAGGGGATAGATCGAGTGAACGTTGAAAGACTATTTCCTCGGGTGGATGGAGCTATTACAAGGGGGCATAACTACAGGGTTCGTGGTGGGAGATATAGGAAGGATATCAGAGGTATGTTCTTTACGCAGAGAGTGGTTGGGGTGTGGAATGGACTGCCTGCAGTGATAGTGGAGTCAGACACTTTAGGAACATTTAAGCGGTTATTGGATAGGCACATGGAGCACACCAGGATGATAGGGAGTGGGATAGCTTGATCTTGGTTTCAGATAAAGCTCGGCACAATATCGTGGGCCGAAGGGCCTGTTCTGTGCTGTACTGTTCTATGTTCTATGTTAAGGCAGGGACATTGGCAACATTTAAAAGGCATTTTGACAGATACATGGATAGGAAAGGTTTAGAGGGATATGGGCCAAATGCAGGCAAATGGGGTTTGCTGAGATGGGCTTTTTGGTCAGCATGGACCAGTTTGGGCCGAAGGGTCTGCCTCCATGCCGTACATTCTATGATTCTGTGATTCTATAAATGAACATGCGTTTGAATACATGACATGCTTTTGAGCATTTTCTTGTCTACTGGTGTTTCAATAACCAGTTTTAATTTCCTGACTACATATCATCCATTTTTCACTAAATATCAAAGAGAGCTATGCGCCAAACTTTTACCGCCCCGCCACCACGGGAATCGGAGTGGGCGAGGGGCAGACAATGGGAATGTCCGTTGATTGCGCAGAATTTTCTGGTCTCGGGTCGAGTGAGGCCGTAAGATCCCGTCCATAGTTTAGTCTTCAAATTGGTTAAAAATGATTTGCCTTTAAAAGAAATCCATGCTGGCTTTCTTTAATGAATCCACACTTATCCAAGTGACTGTTCATTTTGCCTTGGAATATCATTTCTAAAAGCTTTTCCTCCATCAAGGTTAAATTGACTGGCTAGTAATTGCTGGGTTTATTTTTGGACAAAGATGTAACATTTGTAATACTCCAGTCCTCTGGCACTGATCCCTATGTCCAAGGAGGGTTGGAAGAATATGATGAGTGAATCCACAATTTCCGTCTTTATTTCCCAGGATTCAGTATCCACGGATTCATCCCATCTGGACCTGGTGGCTTATTAACTTTAAGTACAGCCAGCTTTTCTATTATCTCTTTAACATTTTTAGCCCATCCAGTGCCTCAACTGCCTCCACTTTCAGCATGATATTGGCACCAGCCTTTTACCTGTCTGTAGACAGGTAAAAAAAAACTAATTTAGTACCTCAGAGGGCAGATAAGACAATCAAAAAAAGTCACTGACATCAAAGTAATCAAGATAAGCAAATTTAACTGAATTTTATAACATACTATTTTACACCATATATAGGCATTCATTTTAAATATATTTAATAAAGTCACATTTCTTTTCATCAGAAGTGACAGAGGTTGGATGCCATTAGGGAGAAAAAATAATGATATTATGTCAAAAGTATTAGCAAAATTGTACAGGTGATCTAACTGTAAATGTTAGTATGGTTTCTGCAGAATTGTATTTAGAATATGAGAAGTTGGAGTCAATTAACCTGTGCATCAGAAATGAAATGAAACTAACTGCAGTATAATGTATTTCACATGTGTCAATAAACTGCATATCTTCTGATGTATTGATTTGGGGATTTAATGCAATGAGGTGGTTGGTGGGGAGGTTGGGCTGGGGGGTAGCTGGGAGGTGGGGGCATTGGAGGAACAGAATGGAATGTTAATTTCCCAGTCCTGTGCTCATCATCCTTCCCTTCACAACACCTATGGAATTCTCCATGATCTGGTGAAAGTGATAGACATTGTGTTGCCCCATGCCTGTCAGCCTCATGACCTTCCTGTGACTGCCTCTAGCCCTGACCCTTAACTTGGTGTGGCCCCTGGGGGATTGCGGTCTCTTCAATGATGAGGGTCAGGGGTGTAAGTGATAGGATGAATGAGAGAGGGCACATCTTGGTCTTACAGGTGAGGAAGGATGCCCACTGAAACCTTTTGGGTAAGCATCACTCCATTTTATCAGAGGCAGTTTGGACTGCATGGAAGTGGATGAACTGCATGACCTGGACATGAATCATATGGAGCTGAGACACAGACCAACAGAAATGTAATTGTATGGTGGAATGCATTTGAGAGGTAGAATGGCCTAATCCCACCCAGGCCCTATCCCTGTAACCCCACATATTTTACCCTGCTAATCCCACTGACATTAAGGGGCAATTTGCCATGGCCAATCAACCTAACACGTGCATCTTTGAACCTTTCTGTTGTTTAGTCATCTTATAGCAGCACGGTAGCACAGTGGTTAGCACTGCTGCCTCACAGCGCCATGGACCCAGGTTCGATTCCCGGCTTGGGTCACTGTCTGTGTGGAGTTTGCACATTCTCCCCATGTCTGTGTGGGTTTCCTCCGGGTGCTCCGGTTTCCTTCCACAGTCCACAAATGTGCGGGTTAGGTTGATTAGCCATGCTAGGTTGCTCCTTAGTGTTAGGGGGATGTCAGGGGGATTAGTAGGGTAAATAGACTCGATGGGCCAAATGGCCTAATTCAGCTCCTATATCTTATGGTCTAATGGTAGAATAATTGAGGGTTAGCAAAGGGATGTATGTTTCTATGGACATTTCTATGGATTTACATCAAGTACAAAGACAGCAGAAGAATTCATGCTAAGAGAGACTACGAAGAGATAATGCTGCGATCCTCACTTTTTAAAAAATACTTGAATTTCCAGTGACTAACCGAAATGATCACACAGCAAGATTACAAGCTTTAAGACTTTTACTGTAACAAGCAAAGTAAAAACAATATGACTAAAGATTAGTGTTGCATGAAATTTAATTTAACTTAAAATTATCAAAACCCCCCCTCCGCATTTATACTTAACTATGTCCCTTAAGTGGATATTTATTCTCCAGGAATCAGTCCAGAGCTATTCTCAGCTTCCAATGGCTTGCTTCATGTTTCCTGTTCCAGGAAGACAATATATAATTCCAGAACTGACTTTCACAATGAGGGTTACCCTGACAATTCCTCCCTCTAGCCAAAGCTATGTGAATCTTCCAGCCTTGTTTCAATCCTCATGAAGTTTGTCTCTTCAATCCAAGCATGTGTTCCCACCTGCAGTCTGCCTGGTGATCAATGGAGACTGGTTGACTCTATCTCTATGCTGTCTCTCTGATTCCTGCAGACTGACCTTTCATCTGTGAGGTTCTGTGAGATGCAATGATATCTTAAGAAATCCTATAATGATTTCCTATGGACTCTTCCCCTCTCTAAGCCCATCCATAGCAACATGAATCACCTGGGCCTGGTATCCAGGTAGGAATGTTAATTAGCTGACCTCTAGGTCCCCAATTCCTTTCCATCTTGTAACTAAATAGACAGTTTAAAGTATAAGCACTTAAAAAACGTGACAGTCCTAACACTTTCCTGTGCAATTTGGAGACTAATAGTTTACCCAAACTCAGCAAAGGTACTCTCACCATTATCTACAGGTGTGAACATCTTGCGCCTTCTTCCCAGTATATGAACCTGGGCCTCACTGTCCCCATAGCAACCAGGGGTGTAGTGCTCCGGCGCCCATGATTTAAAGGCTTTAATATTCACCACTTGATTTCTAACTCCCCTTTGCTGATTGGCCATCCATTATATGCCCCACTTGATTTTTCTTTCCACTGGTCGCAAATATCCCAGGTAAAGGGAAAGACCTTCACCTCCTATCACTGTAGGAGCACATCTGACTTCAGTAGAAAACTGTGTGTGTGAATCACATCCTAAACACCTTTACACAAAATGTGTCTGAATACAGTAAATGGAACCACCTCATGATAAATTGTTCAACGTTTAGCGAAGGAGTTTCGTGGAGTGACGTATTCAAGAGGCAGCTAGACATAGCACTTGGGGCGAATGGGATCAAAGGTTATGGGGAGAAAGCAGGATTAGGCTATTGAATTGGAAGATCAGCCATGATCGTAATGAATGGCGGCGAAGCAGGCTCAAAGGGTCGAATGGCCTCTCCTGCTCCTATCTTCTATGTTTCTATGTTTCCATGTGTGTGATTCCCTCATTTCTGAGTTTGTACAAAGTCAGAAACAGGCAGAGCTCTGAAAGGTTTACAGGGAAATCATCTAAATGTATCTTCTTGTCTCATGTTCACTCCATGGCAAACCCATGGATTCATAAAGAGCCAGAGGTGGATAATCGACAATAATCACAGTCAGAAAGACCAGCAATAACCCTCAGTGCAGGAAAGGCAACTCAATGTCCTTTGGCCGTAAAACAACAGATTCCTGGAGTTTGAGTTGAGATAAGAGGGTAAGAATTGACTGGGAATCCAGAGCTTGCTGTGTGGCTGTGAATCCAGAGCCTGGGAATGTTAAGAGGTGGGAGAGGGAAGATTGAGCCCAGGCTCCTTGGCATTATGTCATTGCTGAATGTGGCTGAGTGAGTGTGCAGCATCAATAGCAGTAACCCTCTTGTACAGTTCCTTGACTGCCCAAGAAATACAGACCTTAGAACTTCCTATACACAGTTTTCTCATAAGCAGGCATTTCAGGGTATTTGAAGTTCAGGGTTCCTGGGATCTAAAACAGCATCATTATCCCCAAATACCCTGCTATGTTTGCCTGCTAAACAGTAATTCCATGGCTGTGATGGCCTGAGGATGTGAAACCTGATATATTGTTTGCGTTCCCTGCTGGCAGCTTTACATGGAATCTACAGCACAGAAACAGGCCATTTGGCCCACCTCATCTATATCGATGTTTATGTTCCACACAAGCCTCCCCTCACCCTTCAGCTTCTTTCTTCCTGATGTCTTTATCAAGTTTCTTGAATGTATCCATACTAGAATCAGAGCATGGATACAGCAGAGAAGGAGGCCATTCAGCACATTGCTGTGTGGCAGTTCCCTGTAACAGCAACTCAGCTGGTCCCACTCCTCCACATTTTCCCTCTAGCCCTGTAACATATTTCCTCCTCAGACAATTATCCGGTTCCCTTTTGAAAACTGTCATTGAATCTGTCTCCAACACATGGTCAGGCTGAACCAGTGTTTTATGAAGGTTGTTAACACACACTTGTTTTTGGAATCTGTGTCCCTATGTATAAAACACAAGATTGAGTGTAATTTATTAACCTGTCCTGCCACCTTCAATGATATATGCACATATACACCCAGGTCCCTTTGCTGCTGCATTTCCTTTAGAAATGAATCCTTTAGTTTATGTCATCTCTTGTTCTTCGAACCAAAATGTATAATTTCACACTTCCCCACATTAAATTTCATCTGCAATGTGTCTGTCAACAAACCCGGAGTTGAAGCCATATGTTACCTGAAGACGTGAATTATCCATACAGACTGGCTGCTTCCTCTGGGGAATGGGGATCATCATTCCATTATTACTAAGGAAACTCGTCCTAAACCAACTTTCTGAAGGTGATTGTGGAATAGTAAGGATGAAGGAGATAGCCAGAAGCTATTTTTGGTGGCCGGGGCTTGATAGCGAAATCGAGAAGTATTCAGCTTATGCAAAAGTTCAAAACCTGCTGCCACTAGCCCCATTACGCCCATGGGAATGGCCAGAAGGACCAATGCAAGAACTTATGTAGATCATGCCCCGACCATTCCAAGGGCATATGTTTCTCACTGTGATCAGCGTTTACTCGAAATAGCTTGAAGTCGCCATTATGAAGACTGTGTCCTTGGAGAGAACAGTAGAAAGACTGGGTGAGATCTTTGCAAGATTCGATTACCCTGAACAACTTGTGAGTGACAATGGGCCACTGTTCATTTCGCAATAATTCACAAATTATCTAAAGAAGAACCGAGTCCAACACATCCAATCTGCTCCATATCATCCTGCCACTAATGGGCTGGCTGAAAGGTTTGTTCAGACAATGAAACATTCGTTGAGGGTCATCCATGAGTAAGGATCATTGTCTGAACAACTAAGCCAATTCTTGATGACATACAGGAGTACAACACATTCATCGACTCAAAGTTCTCCGGCACTATTCATGATAAACGTCAGTTGCGGACAGTTTGCTGCTGAAGCCACCTAAGAGAAATTGTTGAGAGGAAACAACAAAGTCAGATTTTGCGACGTAAGAACAGGGTGAAATGCCACATGTTTCAGGAAGGCTAGGAAGTGTTGGCGAGGAACCATACCACCAGTGGGAAGTGGATATCTGTCATCGTATTAGCACAGACAGGACTGGTCTCCTGTAACTCTCAAACTCAGGAAAAGGTTGTGTGGAGAAGACACACAGACCAACAAGAACTAGTTTGCCAGAGACAAAGTCAACCGAGAGTCCGCAAAAATCTGTGCCAAGTGAAAATTTAGACATTCCTGAGAACCTGACAATACCAGAAACGAGTGTGGAAGAAGGTGCCACAGCTGAGGATACTTCAACACCAAGTAAACCTTCAAAGCCTATGTCAACTCCAATTGAGATAACTGCGGACAACATCCAAACTCAACCAGAAACACCAGAGGTTGCAGTCAACATGAAAAAGCGAAGACCTGAAAATCAACGACAACCACACAGGAATCAACACCCTCCAAAACATCAAACCTGTTGACTATTGTGTTTATGAATTGTTTATATTGAGAATTTTGATTGTTAACATTGTAAGTGTTTCATTGCAGGAACCTCTAATGTAAAGGGGAAGTAAAGTGTTGTGTTCATGTTTGATCTTAGTTGGAACAAGGTCAATTTAAAAGTCCAATCACATGATATATTGATGATGTAATCGGCTGTTTGCACGGGCAAACATGCAGTCTATTCTAACAGCCCGTAGAGTAAACTCCTTTCCAATAATGTTTTTTTTTGTTTGTACCTTTGTGGTCTGCAAGCCTGTCCTTTAAAAATACCAGAGAAGTATATACATTTTTCTGTAATTCATGTTTTTAATAGGATTAAATTAAATAATTAAACTGTTACATAATGAAATTCTACCCATGCTAAAGACTAATAATGGTTTGAATAGTGCAGCATGGTGGCACAGTGGTTAGCACTGCTGCCTCACAATGCCAGGGACCCTGGATCGATTCCCAGCTTGGGTCACTGTCTGTGCGGAGTCAGCACATTCTCCCCTTGTCTGCTTGGGTTTCCTTCGGGTGCTCCGGTTTCCTCTCACAGTCTGAAAGACATGCTGGTTAGGTGCATTGGCCATGCTAAATTCTCCCTCAGTGTGCCCGAACAGATGCCAGAGTGTGGCGACTAGGGGATTTTCACAGTAACTTCATTGCAGTGTTAATGTAAGCCTACTTGTGACACCAATAAATAAAATGCCTACCAGCACTAATCTTTTTCACTTAAACAGCATAGGGCGGGATTATTCAGCCGCGCTCGCCCCAAAGCCGAAAAATCCCACCCGAGGTCAATGGATCTTTCAATGGTTCACCCCTCGCCCACTCCAATTCCCGTAGCAGCCAGAATGGGAAAATCTGTCCCATAGTTTTTCTGATTTGTGGGGACTTGAATGAGTAATAAATAAAAAAACAATGTAATAGTAGATTTGGAAATTTTCTTTGTGCACTGGCACTTCTAAATCTGGCACTACACTCCTGATAGCAACTGAGCTATCTGGGCTTATTGCCAATCAGGATTTGGAGTAGGACTTATCACCTCTATCACTGCTCCATTTTACCTTAAATTAAACATCGTCGCAAAACATAACAATCTTATAAACTTCATCTTTGTAACACCTGCCCCCTAAATGATGAAAATTCATTACCAAAGTGATGATCTTTCAAAAAGCGTTATCAAAGTATTAACATTGTAAATAGTTTGTCATGTACCTTATTACACACAAATAAAGTTCTCTCCCTTGATGTCACGTTCTACCATTACACAATTCAAATCACACAATTACACAGTGTGCTAAATTCTCCCTCAGTGTACCTGAACAAGTGCCGGAGATGGCGACTAGGGGACTTTCACAGTAACTTCATTGTGGTGTTAATGTAAGCCTACTTGTGACTAATAAATAAATAAACTTTAAACTTTATAGCTCATAAATTCATAAAATATAGGAGCAGAATTAGGCCGTTCTGACCATTGAGTCCGCTACGCCATTCGATCATGGCTCATATGCTTCCCATCCTCATTTTCCTGCCTTCTCCCCATAATCCTTCAACCCATTACCAATTAAAAATCTGTCTATCTATCAATATGTCTAGATGGTTAACTTGGTTAACCCGGTTGTACCACCAATTGCATGCGATAATTAAGATCATATTAAATTATTTTTCCCCACACTGTAGTTCCACTGCATGAACTTTGTTCAACTCCTCCCCAACAAGAACAATAGTTTCATCATTCTGGAGTTTTAATTTACATTCCAGAACTTGAATTCTTCCATGTAATTCCACAGTATCAGCACAATGGATCTACAAAAGGGAATGCATTGAATAAATTAATCAAACTCAAAGAAGATAAAACTCCCGGTCCAGGTGAATTGCATATTTTAAACAAATCTAAGTTACAGTTGCATCACTATTTAATCATTTGTTATAAAATGAGGTATAGTGCCAGAGGATTGACATAATTCCTATATATACGAAGGAAAACAGAACAAGTTCAGGAAATTGTGAACTAGTCAACTTAACATCAATGGCAGGAAAAACAATGGAATCCTTAGTAATGGGGAGAGAATAGAAGAACATGGTAAAATAAAAAATATAATAATGAATAGTTTGCATATATTTCAAAAGGGGAAATCCTGCTTGGCCACCCTTATTGAATTTTTGAGGAGAAAACAGACAGGGTAGACCATGGGAATGCAGTAGATGTAATTTATCTGGATTTTCAAAAGAGCTCCACAAAGTGCCCCATAATAAGCTAATAACATCAAAGATTATGGATTCAGAGGACAAGTAGAAAAATGGATTGTTACTTGGCTCTAAAGCAGAAAACAGAGAGTGGGAGTAAATGATAATGATTCAGAGTTGCAGAAGGCGAGGAAGTGATGCTCCACAGGATTCAATGCTGATACCATTGCTGTTGACAATTTGCATTAATGATTTGGACTTTGGAATCAAAAATTAAATTTCTAAATTTGCAGATGAGGAGGATAAGCAAGACTGAGAAAGATGCAACAAATTACTGGAGGACGGTAATAAACTTGCAGAATGGGCAAATAATTGGAAACTGAAGTTGTACAGATATAGATATGAGGTAGTATTATTTGGAAGGAAGCATAGGAGGTTACTTGGAAGGTGCGAGTATAGGTGGGGTAGAAGAACAAAGGCATCTCGGCTTACAAACACATTAATCATTAAAAGTTGTGCCATAGGCTAACAAGGCCATAGAAAAAACAAGCCAGGCACTGGGTTTTATTTCTAGAAGGACAGAATTAAAAACTGGGGGAGTATGCTCAACCTGTCTTGAATCTTTGTTAGACATAACTTAACAGTATTGCATCCTGTACTATAGAAGGGATAGGGAGACTCTGAGGAAATTGCAGAGAGAATTTAGAAAGACAACATGCATGGGTATACATATCAAGAAAGGATTGACAAAGCTGGGTCTCCTCTTTCTTGTAAAAAGAAGTTTGAGGAGTGATCTAATGGTGGTCTTTAAAATTATGAAGTGTTTTGATCAAGTGGATGTGGAGAAAATGTTTCCTCTTGTGGGGAAGAGCATAACTGGATGCCATTAATATAGGACACTCACCAAGGAATTGAGTAAATTCAGAGGAAATCTCTTTATGTTGAGTGTGTTAAGAATTTGGAACTCGCTATCACAGGGAGCAGTTGAAGTCAATAGTAAATATGCATATAAGAGGAAGCTAGATAAGAATATGAGGGAGAAGGAAATAGAGAGTTACAATGACAGTTCTAGGTCAGAAAAGATTGGAGCAGGCTCGCGTGGAGCATAAACACCGGACTGGACTGGTGGGACCAAATGGCCTGTTTTCATGTGGTATGTTCCATGTAAACCTATGTATTTACAGCGAGCCAGGAAGCTCCCCAAACACACTCTCAGAAACCAGTGAGACTAGATAGCCATGGGTGCCCATGCCAGGAGTTAAGCCCTAATTATTTGGAATCCAAGCCACAAGAAGTTCAATGACTTTACTTGAGTGTTCAAGCGCAATTAATGCATCTTGCCATATCCTACTAACCCCAGCACCAGCCTGCGATACTGCTCAATTCAACAAACCCTTGTCATTCACCTATTGACAATCTCTATCATTTAGGACTCAAGCCTGACATTCATATGCTCCTTCATAACCTCACATACTTGGAACTGTTGTACACCTCAGACCCACATCTCATATCATGTGCATACTCTGTCCTGGCTGTTCCACAGCGATAAAGCACTTCCTACCATGACTTGCAGATAAAGATAGTTGACTCCTAATGTTCACTGTCTTCACCATATGGATGAAAATTGTTCCTGTCCTCTACATGAGATTGTTACTCGCAAATCACAGTCTTAATGATTAGCCCCCTCCAGCAAGGCACCTTTTATAACATGTAAAACAGATGTACGCACAGTGACATATTAACCACCCCTGTCTGTTGCTCTCCACAAAACGTGTCCCTTAAAAATGGCCATTTCGGCACTGAATTAGCCTCCTTCTCAGTGACGGTGAATCCACATGGAGCTTTGTCACTGCTTCAGACTGGTTAATGGGAACCTGGGGAGGGAAACCATGAGATTCGCAGTAGATTTATGGGGCGGGTATGGATTCACCCTGTTGCCAACCCGTCAATCAGGGGAATCTGTGATTATATTACTTGGTGCATTTCTAATGATCTTGTTCATTTTAACACTGTTCAATGCACAGTATACCTTGCCGAAATCAAAAACAAAGTTTGTAATTATTTACATTAATAGTACACAAGGCAATTTAAATGCTTTGTAAACTATTTTACTTATTAATAGTTTTGCACATAACTCTTATTAGTTGATTGCAATGCAGTACATTTCTAACTGACGGTGTGCATTATGTCCATTTCAGAATCATTATTAAGACAAAGAAACCAGTGACTTGTTAAAATTCCCCTCTCCACTCAAACGTGACACCATGTACTTTTTTATTTAACCTTTGACACCATTTTCCTTTCAAGTATTTATTGAACTCTTAGCTCTCATTGAACTATTCCAGTTCTCTTCAGGTCTCTCTCCTCCTCTGCTGCAGTGTTAACCTTAGTTCTGAATACCTGCATGTCCCTTCAGAATGCTTCACAAAATTCCTTTGCTGTAATTCATTGCCAACAGTACCCCACCCTTCAAAGGCATGGCAAGGCAAAATCTGACGTTATAATCTAATTCTGTGCTTCTGCCATTAGATTGCTGTCTTCCGTGTTTGTGGAGATTTAACCACATATTAAACTATGGAATACATCCTTAACACTCAAATAAGTCAACTGGTTGTGTACGTCACAAAATATCCTCCACTTGACTCAGTTAGTACAACTCTTGTTCGTGACTTGCAAGGTTATGGATTCAAGCCCCACTCCTGGACTTGAGTGGCAAAACTAGATTGGCAAAGCAATACAATACCGAGGCAGTATTGTTACCGATGCTGATACCGATGCTATTTTTTGGATGACACGTTGAACTTTGACACTGCTGTGGTGTCCGCAACCAACACTGTTAAGATAGAATCACAGAGGAGGAGGCCATTTGGTCCATCCTTTCTGCACCAGCTCTCCGAATGAATATTTCACCTAGTGTCATTCTTCTTCTTCTGTCCGTGACCATGCAGATTGTTTCTTTTCAAATCATCATCTAATACCCTCTCGAACGTCTTGATTGAACCTGCCTCTGCCACACCTTTAGGCAGTGCATTCCAGAGCCTAACCACGAGAAAAGTTTTTTCTCATTTCGCCTTTGCTTCTTTTGCCAATTATTTTAAACCTGTGCCCACTAACTGCAAATCCCTTCATGAGTGGGGACAGTTTCTCCTTATCTACTCTGTCCAGACCCCTCATGATTTTGAATATCTCTGTCAAATCTCCTCTCAGCCTTCTTTTCTTCAGGGAAAAGAGTCCCAACTTCACAAATCCATCCTCATAACTGAAGTTCCTCATTCCTGGAAGGATTCTCGTAAACCTCTTCTGCACTCTCTCCAATGCCTTCACATCCTTTATAAAAAGTGGCACCCAGAACTGTACACAATACTCCAGCAGAGGCTGAATTTGTGTAGTATACAAGTTCAGCATAACCTGCTTGCTTTTGTACTCTTTTCCCCTATTAATAAAGCCTAGGAGAGTGTATGCTTTTTTAACTGGTCTCGCAACCTGCCCTTCCACCTTTAATAACTTGTGCACATATACACCCAAGTCCCTTTGCTCCTGCACTTCCTTTAAAGTGGTACCCTTTGTTTTATACTGTCTATCTATGATCTTCCTACCAGAATGTATCACCTCGCATTTCTCCACCTCATCTGCCACTTATCTGTCCATTCCACCAACTTGTCTATTGTCCTTTTGAAGTTCGAAACTGTCCTCCTCCCAGTTTACAATGCTTTCAAGTTCGTAACGTCCACAAATTTTGAAATTATTCCTTGTACAACAAGGTCAAGACCATTAATACGGAACAGGAAAAGCAAGAGTCCCAATAGCCACCCCTGGGGAGCTCCATTACAAACCTTGCTCCAGCCCTATGAACATACATTAACCAATACTTTCTGTTTCCTGACACTTAGCTAATTTTGAATCCATGTTGTTAATGTCCTCTTCATTCCATGAGCTATAACATTCTTTTTACAAGTTTGTTACATGGCACTGTATCAAATACCTTTTGGAAGTCCATGTATACCACATCGACATCATTGCCTGCATCAACCCTTTCTGTTATCTCTTCAAAAAACTCCAACAAGTTGGTTAAACATGATTTTCCCTGAAGTGATCCATGCTGGCTCTCCATAATTAACCCGCATTTTACCAATGTGACTATTAATTACGTCCAGAATTATAGTTTTGAGAAGTTTCCCCACTACCTCAGATAAGCTGATCATTC
This sequence comes from Mustelus asterias, assembly GCF_964213995.1. Lineage (NCBI taxonomy): Eukaryota > Metazoa > Chordata > Chondrichthyes > Carcharhiniformes > Triakidae > Mustelus > Mustelus asterias. The sequence goes on along the minus strand of NC_135803.1, from coordinate 133,459,816 downwards.
CTATTCATGGGATCTTAATGTGTGCTGCGGCATTTGGCAACATCATACCGTAATTCATTGTATATAAACACTTTACAACATTTGAGAGGTACTATAGGGTGTGACTCAAATACATTTTCTTCTTTCTTAAGATCTTTGTAAAGAACATGTACCTGAGGTGCTAAATGCTAAGGGATCCACAATGGTACTCCTCATCCTTTATATTCTCCTCGGATTTCCAGGGCCCACTTCAATGGAGAGGGGAAAATTGCTTGAGTCTACAATAGGCACAGGCCTAGAGTAAGTGTGGAAATGAAACGGGAGGCCAACTGTTGGCCCTCACTTCCCTTTTACCTCCAGTTTCACAGGAAGGTCAACCAGATTTAGGGGCATCAAAAGTGTGGCACTGGATTTTTGTCCTGGAGTCCCCCCCCCCCCCCCCCCCCCCCGCCCCCCTCAGCGATCAGGAGGTCTGAATGGGACAGACAAAGGTTTCCTCTTCCAGCCTGTTGGAGTTTCGGGCATAAGGGCCTCCTGACAGATTGCTTGACAGCTGCATTCCGTCCCCATTGCTGGATGCAAGGCCTGACCAGAGTGTGGGCCTGTACCAGCTTCTGACCATTCAAACAGCCTGGTCCATCAAGTACAGGTGTATTTAAATCAGGACAGACACAGTGCACTTTAAGAAGTCTCACAACACCAGGTTACACCATGTTTGGGTGGCACGGTGGCACAGTGTTTAGCATTGCTGCCTCACAGCACCAGGGTCGCAGGTTCACTTCTGGCCTCGGGTCACTGTCTGTGTGGGGTTTGCACCTTCTCCCCGTGTCTGCGTGGGTTTCCTCCGAGTGCTCTGGTTTCCTCACACAGTCCAAAGATGTGCTGGTTAGATGGATTGGCCATGCTAAATTGCCCCTTAATGTCAGGTGGTTAGCAGGGTAAAATGTGTGGGATTGCGGGAATAGGGCCTGGGTGGGATTGTGGTTGGTGCACACTCGATGGGCCGAATGGCCTCCTTTTGTACTGTAGGGATTCTATGATAATCTATGATAAAGTCCAACAGGTGCACTTGGAATCACGACCTTTTGGAGCGCTGCTCCTTCATCAGATGAGTGACTCTCACCTGATGAAGGAGCAGTGCTCTGAAAGCTCATGATTCCAAAAAATCCTGTTGGACTTTAACCTGGTGTTGTGAGACTTCTTACCGTGCCCCCAGTCCAATGCCGGCATCTCCACATCACAGTACACTTTGACATGTGCCTGTTTGGTCTCTGAGCACAGTCGGGATGGAAATTCACTCTGCACATGAAATATGCAGATCAGAAGTGCAGGAAATCCTTTTACCTGATTCAGAAAGGCAAATAAATAAGGCATGCATTTTAATCAACTCTAACATGCTTTTCTATGCAACTCACTTGCACACTTTTCTAAAGCATCTTCTCCCTTTAATTCTCTTCCTTTAACACGTGGACCATAACTTTACATAAACCCACAATAACCCTTTTATAAAATGAACCATTTTCTCGACATACACAGTCATTAGTTTTGCTCTATATTGCTTCATTTGTGCACTATATTACTGTATAATGTGCATTGAGTGGTACAGTAAATACTTCGGCTAATACACAAAAATTCTTACTTTATTTGATCAACTGGGAGCGGACTTCACATCACATTCGCAAGTCATGAAATCCGTATAATGCTTCACGATTAGTGAGTATCGAGAAACAGATCCTGAATGCCTCAGAGGCTGCAAATGAATGAGGGAAATAAGCACTGGATGAAAGATAAATGACAGATCGCAATATGTTCCAGCAGTTTTATTATGGAAGCACCTTTTTGTTTACAAATCAAAATCCCTATAATTTTCTCAAAAGACATACTGTATACACCCATCAAAACTAAAAACATGCTTTCATGAGCTATTCAAGGTTTGAGCGATAGCAGGAAATTCATTGTCAAAATCTCAGGGACTGGCCTTATGTTAACCAATATTTGACAGACATTGGTCCAGGTCAAATATTCATTTCATGTTTTGAGTTGCTTTGTCTCCAACTTCCAAACAGTCAAAAGGGACACTTTTGTACTTTACAGATTAGTGATCCTCACAATAAGAGTGTAACTGATACTTCGGAGTTTGTTACGAGAATAACACATCAAAGGGTTTGAATGATATGATAAACCATGAAAGCCGATTCCTGGGCAATGGATCAGAATCTCAACATTGCAAGAAATGGGAAGCTGGAGCTTGAAAGACGATGGTTACTGCAATCCTGGAAGAGGATCAGTGGATGTTGAACAGAAGTGATTACCAACTATGCAGGAGGCAAAGGTAAATGGAAGTGAGCTTTTTTCTAACATTGTTGCTGTTTTCCACTTGCAGAGTAAAGTTTTGTGATGGTTTAAGGTATTGGGAAGGTAATGGACCACAAGCCTAGGTTTGGGATGTATCAATTTGTATAGAAAATCAAAACATTACGGGTGAAACAGAATTTAGTGAAGTGTTTAGATTTGTGTGAAGAGACGTAACCAGGGCAATGGGAGGGTGTTGGTTACAGAACGGTGTCACTTAAGTCTTCATAATCTTCAATAGGTTAACTGCAAGTCATTATTAACTACTTGTAACTAAAACATAGACAGTAAAGGGTGCAGGCAAGAAGCTGTCTCCAAATCAAGGTCTTTACAAACGGGCGATTCTCCCGGCCCATTGTGCTGCTCGAGCAGCACAGTGGACCGGGAGACCTCAGTGGAGGGTTGTAGCGGGTATCGCAACCAACATCTGGCCAAACATGAGTCTCCCAGGCCAGGTTTTTTGACATAATCAGCCTCATGCCGGAAATCACCATGAGGCTGATTACAATATGGAAATGCACATTTCCATGTCATAAGCGAGCCTGAGACTATTCTCCGAGCTCGCTAATGTCTCTCCTGCCCCCCACCCCCATTGCTGCCGGGAGAAGTTCCCACCAGCAGGGACTAAACCAAGCGTAATCACCCTGCCAGTGGGGATAGAGCCATTGAGGCTCCCTCAGGCGGTCGGGGGAAGAGGTACCCCTTGGGCAGTAACAGCCTGGTACTGCCAGCCTGGCACCCTACCTAGCACCCTGGCACTGCCCCCCCAAGTTTTTTCAATGTATATGAAGTTACATTTACTTCATATCCTAAATTGTTATCAATCTCATGGGGAGGCAGTGGCATAGTGATGTTGTCACTGGACAAAGTAAAACTCCGAGGACCTGAGTTTCAATCCCGCCACGGCAGATGGTGAAATTTGAATTCAATAAAAAATTTTAATTAACAAGTCCAATGATGATCATGAAATCATTCCCGACTGTTGTAAAAACCTATCTGGTTCACTAATGCCCTTTAGGGAAAGAAATCTGCCGTCCTTACCTGGTCTGGCCTACATATGACATCAGAGCCACAGCAATGAGGTTGACTCTCAACTGCCCTCTGAAATGGCCCAGCAACCACTCAGCTGAAGAGCAATAATACTGGCCCATCTAGTGATGTCCACACTCCATGTATGAATAAAAACAAATACATTTACATTGTTATTACCACATTATTGCAGTTAGTTTTATACTATCACTATTATATTATCAATACATCTCCCCCTTCAAGTCCTTCTGTTCAGGTTTTCTGGGAGACTTATCCCATTCACCGTTCTGTCGGAGGAGCGGGTGTCATAGGGTCATAGAATCTCCACATTGCCCATCAAGTCTGCACCGACTCTCTAGCACAGCATCCCACCCATGCCCTATCCCCATACGCCACGTATTTACCCCACTGATCCCCCTAACCTGCGCATCTTTGGACACTAAGGGGCAATTTACCATGGCCAATCAACCTAACCCACACATCTTTGGAGTGCGGGAGGAAACCGGAGCACCCCCAGAGGAAACCCACGCAGACACGGGGGGAGAATGGGCAAATTCTACACAGACACTCACCCAGGGATGAAATCAAACCTGGGTCCCTAGTGCTTGTGAGGCAGCAGTGCTAACAACTGTGCCACGCCAGAAGGTGCTGTTGGTTCTGGTAGTTGCTATTGACTTAAAGGTAGAGGCTTCTCAAGCTGCCAATCGCTCTCTTCTACCAATTCCACTGGAAACATTGTGGTTATCCTATGGATAGCAGGATGGTCTGACCACCTAAGGGTTTCCTTCAATGAGAATGGACAGGCCTACACCACAAAGAGAGCTGAAAGTTGCAATCCAAGCCTGAGTAATGAAGACAATTAAGTTTAGGTTGGGTAATGACAGTGATTGTCTTGACAACCTTCTGGAGAAGATCCAGGATTACTCATTGCCGCTCAAGAGAGAGGAAAGCTGGTTACAAATAATGTACAAAGGTCTGTTTTATGCCACACCTCAGTGGTTAAAGGATCATGCCAATGACTGGAAATCAGATTCCCCCTGCCCTGTAAAATGGAGTGTCCGTTGTTTGAAGCCGGACGTCTTTGAGCCGTGTTAGTAGCCTAACAAGACCGTTACGCTGGCGTCCCAAGCTAATTTAAAATTTGTGAGATGACCATTTACAAAGTTGTCAGCATTCCAAAATGAAGAACCACGATCTTGGACATCACCAAGAAACATGTGCTATCAGTCTTGACTTTGTGAACACCTTGGGATACTGGTGCGTTTCTGGGGTTTTGACTTGCACAGTTTGCCAAAGCATCACATCCTGTTGCAGTGGAAACATTGGACTGGACCCCCAGGACACTGAGCTCTCCTGTGAGGGTACTTCACACCACAGCACTGGCAAGGTCGCTCCGCTGGGCGGTTCAGGAATTGCTTTCCCTGACACGGATTGTCCCTGTGTCTGTAACCTGATAAGCTGGACTGAGGGTTGGCTTTTGCCCCATCTTGTATTCTCTCCGATTGTCCTGTGTTGCTCATGTAGTTCAAACAGTCTAACTGTCTGCATTGCCTTGTCTAGCGTAAAGTCACCTTTAGCTGACAGGAGGAGAGAATGAATCATCGGTGATTCCATCACTATTCTGTCTCTGATAAATTCAGACTTAAACTCTTCAAAATTCATAGCCCTCTGCCATCCTGTAGGGGCCATTGATAAAGGAATCAACAGATTCTCCTGGTGGTTGGACTTCTTTATTGAATTTAGCTCACTCCAATATTTATTTTACTGCTTTGCAAGTTGAAATAAATGTCAAAAGATTTTAAGACGTCTTCAAATTTGACAGATGACTCATTAATACCCTGTCTTACAATGGTGTGGCCTACAATTGGCCCTATAACATAAAGCAGTGTGTTCACTCATTCTTCTTCTGACTTTTTATTTAAACCAAAAGCACTGCTGTATCATAAAAACCTTTTCCTCCAAATTTGTGACTTGGGCCTTAGGTTAGTCCACATTAAGTTGGCAGTGTTGAACAGTGATCTATGTAAAAGATATTAAAAGTGTAGGTACAGCTTTAAAAGTTTACAGGCTTTCAAGATTTCCAATGTTTATTTTAATCTTGGGGCAGCACAGTGACACAATGTTTAGCACTGCTTCCTCACAGCGCCAAGGATCCGGGTTCGATTCCCGGCTTGGATCACTGTCTGTGTGGAGTTTGCACATTCTCCCTGTGTCTGCGTGGGTTTCCTCCGGGTGCTCCGGTTTCCTCCCACAGTCCGAAAGGCGTGCTGGTTAGATGCATTGGCCATACTAAATTCTTCCTCAGTGTACCCAAACAGGCACCAGAATGTGGCGACGAGGGGATTTTCACAGTAACTTCATTGCAGTGTTAATGTAAGCCTACTTGTGACACTAATAAATAAACTTAATGGCATCACCATTCATTCCAATACAAACAATTTCATGCACTGACCTGTTTTGCCATGCTTCTTGAAGGAAAATCTTTAACAATGGCTACCTGGGTCACTGTCTGTTACCCTCTTTTGTTCAGTGGTTTGCTTTTCCAGGTAACAAGGCATTCAAATTTCAATATTAGCTTTCTGATTTCTGAGTTGAATAGTCACCACATTCCCGAAAAACTTGATCACTGATTTAGTTTTTCTCTTTTCCAACCTCAGGGACCATGTGTTGAGGCTCCAAGTTGGGGATCGAGTTTTAGCTATTAGTTTCAATCAAATGGCACTTCTGATACTGGATTAGTGAAAGGGTTTCAGCATTGGCTGTAGCCTGGAACTTTAAAAGATTTAACTCACCCTTGCAGTCTCTGTGGACACTGTATTTTGAAGCTGGTCTTCAAGGAAGATTCAATGGAGTCTTCTGTTTCAGCAAATCCTGCGGTGAGTAACTCACCTCCTAACTCTCCAAAGCCTGTCTACAACATACAAGGCACAAGTCAGGAACGTGATGGAATACTCACCACTTTTTTGGATGAATGCTGCTTCAACAACAATCAGGAAGCTTGACATCATCCAGGACAAAGCAGTTCACTTGTTTGGCACCCCATCAACAAATATTTGCCTCCTCCACTACCAATGCACAGTGCCAGCGGTGTGGTACTATCTACAAGTTGCACTGCAGACTCTCACCAAGCCTCTTGAGACAGCACCTTCCAAACCCAGGAACATTACCATCTAGAAGGACATGGGCAGCAGATACATGGGAACATCACTACCTGGAAATGCCCCTCCAAGCCATTCACCATCCCAATGTGGGAATATATCGCTGTCCCTTTACTGTCCCTTGACTGTTGGGTCAAAATCTTGGAATTCCATCCCTAACAGCACTGTGGATGGACCTAAACCACATGGACCACAAGTGGTTCAAGAAGGCAGCTCACCACCATCTTCTCAAGGGCAATTCGATGGACAATAAATGCTGGATTAGCCAGCGATGCCCACATCCGTTGAATGAATAAATAAACTCGGCCTTTAACTTCCAGGCTCTCTTCTCGGAAGTGTTTTCTGGTGAATTTTCTCAGCATCTTCAGCTTCTGTTGGGAGCCACTATCAGGGCAGAATTTCCATTGAAGTTTGTGCTTTTTCTCAGTCATTCAGCAGTTTGGTGAAGTTGAGGATTTTTGCTCCTGGGTTGCATCTTAGAAATCTTAGAAACCCTACAGCACAGAAAGAGGCCATTCGGCCCATCGAGTCTGCACCGACCACAATCCCACCCCAGGCCCCCATATTCCTACATCTTTTACCCACTAATCCCTCTAACCTACGCATCCCAGGACACTAAGGGGCAATTTTAGCATGGCCAATCAACCTAACCCGCACATCTTTGGACTGTGGGAGGAAACCGGAGCACCCGGAGGAAACCCACGCAGACACGAGGAGAATGTGCAAACTCCACACAGACAGTGACCCAGGCTGGGAATCGAACCCAGGTCCCTGGAGCTGTGAAGCAGCAGTGCTAACCACTGTGCTACCGTGCCGCCTGTAATAAAGTTACTGTGAAAATCCCCTAGTTGCCACACCTGTTCAGGTACACTGAGGGAGAATTTAGCATGGCCAATGCATCAAACCATCATGTCTTTTGGACTGTGGGAGGAAACCGGAGCACCCGGAGGGAAGCCACATAGACACGGGGAGAATGTGCAGACTCCACACAGACAGTGACCCAAGCCGGGAATTGAACCCGGGTCCCTGACATTGTGAGGCAGCAGTGCTAACCACTGTGCCACCGTGCTACATCATGTCAGAGGGTTTTTTAAATAAATATCTAGTGGGCATAGCATCAGGAGTGGACCATCCAGCATCTCAGACCTTCTGCATCATGCAGTTAGATTATGACTGATCTATATTTTGACTCCATTTCTCTGCTTTGGTTCCATATCTCTTTACTTGCTTAAGAAAAATCTAAAACTCTCGGTTCTGGCATTTCCAATTGACGAGGCCGCAACAGTTTTTTGGGGTACAAAGTTCCAGATTTAAGGTCTAAATATTAGAGCCATAGAGTCATAGGGTTTACACGGGCAGCACGGTGACACAGTGGGCAGCACGGTGACACAGTGGTCAGCACTGCTGCCTCACAGTGCCAGGGACCCAGGTTCGATTCCTGGCTTGGGTCACTGTCTATGTGGAGTCTGCACGTTCTCCCTGTGCCTGCATGGGTTTCCTCCGGGTGCTTTGGTTTCCTCCCACAGTCACAAAAGATGTGCTGGTTAGGTGAATTGGCCATGCTAAATTCTCCCTCAGTGTATCCGAACAGGCACTGGAATGTGGCAACTTGGGGATTTTCACAGTAACTTCACTGCAGTGTGAATGTAAGCCTACATGTGACTAATAAATAAACTTCACCTTACTTTAGCATGGAAACAGGCCCTTCAGCCCAACTTGTTCATGCCGCCCTTTTTTTTTAACCACTAAGCTAGTCCCAATTGCCTGCGTTTGGCCCATATCCCTCTATACCCATCTTACCCATGTAACTGTCTAAATGCTTTTTAAAGGACAAAATTGTACCCGCCTCTACTACTACCTCTGGCAACTCATTCCAACTCTCACCACCCTCTGTGTGAAAAAATTGCCCCTCAAGACCCTTTTGTATCTCTCCCCTCTCACCTTAAACCTATGCCCTCTAGTTTTAGACTCTCCTACCTTTGAGAAAAGATGTTGACTATCTACCTTATCTATGCCCCTCATTATTTTATAGACCTCTATAAGTTCACCCCTAAGTCTCCTACGCTCCAAGGTAAAAAGTCCCAGTCTATCAGGAGAAATTCTGTTCTATTCTTCTCTACTTGCCCAGTTCTGTTTTCATTCGCCATTATCATACTGAAGGTTTTCTGATTCTTCAGAATCAAATCAGGAACATTATCATTTTCACTAAATGTTACTCATACTTCCCAGTGTTACTTATTGCTGGCTGTTACTGGACATCTGCTCAGGCACTTCCAGTAACTGTATTGTAGGGTAAATGAAGATGTTCCGTTTCTAACTTGATATGGCTATATTATAGCGCACATGTTATGTTACAACTGTACAAGGCATTGGTAAGGCCACATTTGGAGTACTGCATACAATTCTGGTCACCCTGCTATAGGAAGGATGTTATTAAACTGGAAAGGGTGCAAAAAAGATTTACAAGGATGTTACTGGGACTGGAAGGTTTGCATTATAAGATGCAGCTGGATAGGCCAGGACTTTTTTCCCTGGCGCATAGGAGGATGAGGAGTGACCTTATAGAGATTAATAAAATCATGAGGGGCATAGATAAGGTGAATAGCCAAAGTCTTTTTCCCCAGAAGAAGGGAGTCCAAAACTAGAGGGCATAGGTTTAAGGTGAGAGGGTAAAGATTTAAAAGGGACCTGAAGGGCACGTTTTTCACACAGAGGCCAGTGCATATATATATAGAATGAGCTGCCAGAGGAGGTGGTAGAGGTAGGCACAATAGCAACATTTAAAATACATTTGGACAAGTACACGGATGGGAAAGATTTAGAGTGATATGGGCCAAACGTAGGCAAATGGGGCTAATTCAGAAACCTGGTCGGCATGAACGAGCTGGGCTGAAGGGCCTGTTTCCGTGCTCTATATCTCTATGACTCTATGGACATAAGGGATTATCTATACCGATTCTTTTTCACATTATCTTATTTTCCAATAATGTCTCTGTCAGTATTGCTGCTCACTATCATCATGTTGATATTCAACTGAATGTCATCTGAGTGTCACCGTAGCAGGGGATTGGTGAGGATTTTCAAATAATTAGTGCCCTGAAATTGGATGTCTGGCCAACAGCCCAGAAAAAGGATTGGAGCTCGGGCAGCGGTGCCCCAGGACACTCATAGAGGGGAATTTTGCATTGTATGAAATAAGAACTGGGCCCAGACCCATCCCACTCGATTTGTCCTGAAGCCACCCCTGGACCACAGAATGGATTGATACTAAAACACACAGGGAAAACCTTGTATGACAACGTCCACCACAAATTGGTACCTGTGGTGGTGGATATAGCTGGGACACAACTGCCAGAGTGGTGCTGTCCCCAACTTAAGAGATTATACCTCCACTTAACTCGCAGACTGTTAGGACGGAAGATAGGCATGGATGAAAGACAGGAAAGATCCAGGAGGGAGTTAGTCAATGACATGGCCACAGCATACGGGGCAGGGGTAGCAACCATCAACGCCCTTGATTTAGCCGACCTGGACAATAAACTTAGGGTTCTGACCCAACAGGCTAAACAGACACTAAGTTCCATCAATGAGGACAATCGGCAAGATGCTGAAGGGGAACTGACTGGGAACACAGCCAGCAGCCACATGGTAGCTGTGTTAGAAGGACAGGCCAAGACAATCAATCAAATTATCAGGAAAAAATTAGAGGATGATGACCGACAACAGAACCGGACTTTATGTAGTGCATACGGACAGTGGATGATAGAACAGCTAAGGGAAAACCTAGAGGAGGTAGCCAGTGGACAGGTTCCGTCTTGGATTAGTGACGAATAGATGGAACACCTATTTATGGGGAAGAAACACCCCGAGTTATCTGGCTGCCAGATGTGACAGTTGATCAAAGTCTGATTCAATGACGACTGCAAAGGGACTCCAGGGAAAGCCCTGGGAATGATATTAGGGCTCCCCATAATCACTGACGACCGGGTCGGACTGAGGGTCTTTGAAGTGCAGAATATAGGGACTATCCATGAGGATATCTGCATAGGGCATGACGGCACTTTACCGTAGGCAGTGGAGAAAGAAGGGAGACTCATAGGCACTACTCTGGACAGATGTCAGCAAACTGACGAAATAATCGCATGCCCGTACCCAGTTTACTTAAATGAGCATGTACTGTGTGGCTTCAGAACAAACACTAGCCTAAATTACTCAGTAGAAACTCACAGCCTGGACACAGACATAACTCGGGTAGCTTACAAGGGAGCAGGGAGATACTGTCTCACCACCTCCCTGAAACAATATCAGTACGGCGCGACACATTGTAACATTACTAACACTACATTCTGCATCAAACCAGACATACCAGCCAGGGTGGGCCTCATTCAACTAATAGACATCCATAAGAGGGAGAGGGTAGATTTCAACGCCACTGATGAGCTCCGACAGACTCTCGGGGAGTACCATGAGAAATATGACACAAGCCTAAAACCCCTGCCGGAGGAGTTGAACCAGATTCGGGTAAAATTGGCTACAGCCCACAGAACCTTCACCAAAGTAATACAGCAGACCCAAGAGGTGAAAAGGGGAATTAAAGAAATTAAAGTCACCTCTTGGTGGGGTGACCTTTGGAACTGGGGCTCAAACATCCAAATCCACCCATTTGTTCACATAAAGTCACACCTGGCGGTATTACTGATTTTGTTCACCCTGGTGTATCTATTCATCCTCACAGTCCAATTCAGCTGATGGAAAAAGAGGATCACCCGGAGGCAGAACGTAGGGTCCGCCCTTGAACCATGGTCCCCTCTAATTCAGTAGAGCAATGTTTATAGGGAGCCTGCCATTTTGCGATTTGTACTACTGAACCGTTGGAAATCCTACTACCAAAATGTGCCTCAGATCTGCAAATACTTTATTGTAATGTCTGTTTGAATGTTGGTTTCTAATTAACTTATTGTAATAATGGTGTTTAGAATATGTGGTTGTTTGTATTTGTAGAGTGTTGTTGTCTGTAGCTTCTGGAATGTCAACATGTTGTAGGGATGTATTATTACTGTGCATGCCAATACCTGGGCCTTGCTTGACTGTTGAGTGACTGGGGAATTCCTGACAGGTACTGGTCCTGAGTTTGTGATCCATCACGCTTCGCGTTCAGGATCAAAGGTCAAACGGGCCACCTAAAATGGTGATTTGTAAAGCACTCTGGGACAATTGGGCAAGAACTAAGACAGCAGGCTGCAGCCTAAAAGACAGAGATAAACAGGCTGCAACCCAGATGACTGAATACATAGGATATGGGTAATCTCCAGCATAAAAGGGACTTTCTAGTCAAACTGGGTTGTTTACCAGACATAGGGGTGCCATAACCCCTTATTTGGGAGGGAGGTGTGTGTCCTACGTGCCCCCAGCACCTACAGACATGGCCGTTGGGGACACACCCAGAGATTGGTGTGGCAGCACCTGATTGGACTTTATCGATCAGGGTGATCAAGTCCTGATCGATTGATTGGCAATGGCCAAAAAGAGCACGAAACCCAACAGGGCATAAAGGGTGCTGCGCAACCAAGAATCTCTCTCTCTCTCTCTCTGACCCCACCAACGAGCTACAACAACGGTGACCGTCACCAGCAACGACCAGCACGAGGAGAGCCACCACACCTGAGAAGGAAGGAAGACCAGAGCCAGAGTGCCAGACCAGATCAAAGGACCAGACTACGCAGAGGACGACCAAGACCAGCACACAGATAAAGGCCAATATCTGCTTGGGTACTTGCCAGTCACGCAAAGTTAAGTCAAGGTCTCGTATTGGACTTGAACTTTAGTATTTTCTGTAAGATAACTTATTGTTGGTTGGGTGGGTGATTATTGATTGTGTGTTTTAAATAAATATTGGTTGTACTAACAAGAAGTCTACTCACAATTCTTTGTCCATCGTATAAGGGTTAAAACAGATTGTGCGGCAAGCACAACAGTACTAAACGTAAGTCTTTTGCATACTTTTATCTCTGTGTCTTTGACATCTCTCGTTGAAACCGGTTCCCACAAGCTCCAATAGTGTTCTACCCAGAATCAATAGCTTGTACTTTTTTTTCTGGTTGAATGGATTAAAAAGTGAACGGTTTTCCCTTTTTATGTTTCAAATAGGAAAGGATTGTGTCTCATGATATGGGCTCTCCACAGCTGTCCCTGTGCCTTTGTCCGCTTGTGCTCACCTGTGAGATGTGATTCACCAGATGGAAACTGGCTCTGTGCACCCACCAATGTGTGAATATCTGTGCTGGTCTGTAGCTATGCAACCTGTGATGCTGCACCCTCAAAAGGAATGAGGTCCTCTGAGGAATTGTCCTCACGGATGCCCTGCAACATTTGCCATTCATTTGAATGTCCTTGAAGACAAAAGAGGGGTATGAGTTATTTGTGGTAAAGTTAGCGGCATTCTTGACAATTACTATTCTCTCTCTTCTCGTACTTCAGTGATTGATGAAATGAAGTCAGCTTTTGTGCGTCAGAGATATTTGTAATTCGCTTACCAGCTCTCTGCCAGCTCCCTGGGGGTGGCATTAGTCTGTGCCAGCAGTGCTAGATGGGCATGGAGCAAGTTGGCAGCCAGATTTTCACCACACCTGATCTTCTTTCCATTGCAGCTCATGGAAAGATACAGTAAGAAGTCTCACAACAGTAGGTTCAAGTCCAACAGGTTTATTTGGAATCACGAGCTTTCAGAGCACTACTCCTTCATCAGGTGAGTGGAGAGGTAGGTTTCACAAATACGGCATATATTGACAAAGGCACAATTGCAAGATAATGGTTGGAATGCGAGTTTTTTCAGGTTATCAAGTCTTTACAGGTACAGACAGTGCGAGTGGAGAGAAAGATAATCCACAAGTTAAAGAGATGCGAATTGTCTCCAGCCAGATCACATCATGATCTCCACATCACGGAGAGATAGATTAATCTGGATTCCCATTTGCTCATCTCACTTTTACTTGAATTGAAGTTAAAGATCTTAGCAATAGTTTCCAAGTAAATGGAAAACAGAAACTGTGGCAGTGAAAAATGGACTGCTGATTGAGTCTGAGGCCATTGTGTAGCACTGAAATAGGCCCATTTAAAGCCCAATCTCCCCATCTTGACTCACAGCATGAAACTAAGTGGGACAGCATGATGGCACAGTGCTACAGTGGTTAACACTGCTGCCTCACAGCGCCAGGGATCTGGGTTCGATTCCCTGCTTGGGTCACTATCTGTGTGGAGTTTGTACATTCTCCCCATGTCTGCGTGGATTTCCTCCAGGTGCTCCAGTTTCCTCCCACAGTCCGAAAGGCGTGCTGGTTAGGTGCATTGGCCGCGCTAAATTCTCCCTCAGTGTACCCAAACAGGCGCCGGAGTGTGGCAATTAGGGGATTTTCACAATAACTTCATTGCAGTGTTTATGTAAGCCTACTTGTGACACTAATAAATAAACTTAACCTTAAAACTTAAACAAATTCTACATCAATAATTGGGGCTATTTTTAGGCCGCCTCCAGTCCTCTCCCTCTTCCTGGGTTTGCACCATCTTTTCCTGCAAGAGGTAAGAATACAAACCAGTAAGGTCAGGTATCCATCCAAGGGACAGAGTGCACTCAGTCAGGATGTCTATGTGACACATGCAACACGTTGCATAAGGATTGGGGTGAGTGTCAACAGTAGGTGGATAATTGGGAAGGTGATGAAGTACATCAGAAGTCAAGTTGGATGCTGCTGGAATTGAGGGTATGTGAAGAACGATATGTTGCTGAACACTTAGCAAGACAGAAAGCGGGTGGGAGCTTTGCCCTTAGGGTATAGTTAAATCGGAAATTGTTCTCACTCTTCCTGATCTTATTATGTCAGTAAGTTGTCTCTTACATTGTATCCTTTTAAAGTTTTAAAGTTTATTTATTGGCGTCACACTGCAATGAAGTTACTGTGAAAATCACCGAGTCACCACACTCCGGCACCTGTTCGGGTACACTGAGGGGGAATTTAGCATGGCCAATGCACCTAACCAGCACGCCTTTCAGACTGTGGGAGGAAACTGGAGCATCCGGAGGACACCCACATAGACGCGGGGAGAACATGCAGACTCCGCACAGACAGTGACCCAAGACAGGAATTGAATCCAGGTCCCTGGTACTGTGAGGCAGCAGTGCTAACCACTGTGCCACCGTGCTGCCCACATCCAATCTCAAACCAGGCATTCTTGATGAGAGCATCGGTTTCTTCCTCCTACTGCTTGGGGGAAAGTATGTTGCTCCTCCCCCTTTCTGCAGCCAGCAGTAATTCCAATAAGGTGTTATTAAATATGGCTGCTTCCCTTGCTCTCTGTCCATCCTGACTAATTGCTACAATTAAATCAAACCCACACAGTCTGACCTGCTCAGTTGACTTCCATGATCCCCTCGCACAATTCCACCCTCATTTGTGGTCGCTGCCTTCAAATGAATATTGGATCCAAATTCTCTCTTTGCATTTTGCAACGAAAGTCACAATGGGTTAGTGCTGCTGTACGCTTTATTGCACAACAGCAAACTTTAATAATTGACTGCTAAAGGATTATATATCCTCTTAACAATTTTGATAATGCTCAAAAAGTTCAGATAGGCCTTTGTCTGTTGTTTCTTTCTCCGAACCCATCTTTCCTCGAAACTGAAAGAAAAACCAAAGCAGTTTCACTGTTTCATCCAACTTGATTTTTTGCACTGATTTCAGCTTACTTTCAATGTGGAATCAATCACTTTTCTTTTCTGACCCTCCTGACAGTATAGAACCAGTTTCATAATGAGAGGAAAGTCAGCGGTTCGGATAATCACTGAATGGGATCTCGGAGGAAACATTAACCCTGCTCAAATTTCCTTATGTAAGTGATTCAATGCGTTATGCATGCAGCTTTTGCAAAGATCACAATGTACCTTTGCTTTAAGCAGGGCTGTTGCCTCGTACACATCACCTTCCGGTTTGAAAGGAAGTGTTGACAGGTAAGCACGTTGGGCTGGATTTTTTTTCCCTGCACCAGAGATCCCGTTACTGGAGCTGAAAAGTAGGAGGTGACCTCCATTTCAGCAGCACCGAAACCCAGAGAAGCATATTTCCACCGGTGGCCAGTTGAATGGTTAGATAGATAGATGGATAGATACCCTACAGTGCAGAAAGAGGCCATTCGGCCCATCGAGTCTGCACCGACCACAATCCCACCCAGGCCCTACCCCCATATCCCTACATATTTACCCACAAATCCCTCTAACCTGCACATCTCAGGACACTAAGGGGCAATTTTCACATGGCCAATCAACCTAACCCGCACATCTTTGGACTGTGGGAGGAAACCGGAGCACCCGGAGGAAACCCACGCAGACATGAGGAGAATGTGCAAACTCCGCACAGACAGTGACCCAAGCCGGGAATCGAACCCAGGTCCCTGGAGCTGTGAAGCAGCAGTGCTAACCACTGTGCTACCGTGCCGCCCCGGTGGGCTACCATCCCAATTGAGGACTGTGGCCATCCCCCTAGGTGCATTGGCCCGAACAGGTGCTGGAGTGTGGCGACTAGGGGAATTTTACAGCGACTTCATTGCAGTGTTAATGTCAGCCTTACTTGTGACTAGTAAATAAATAAACTTTATTGGTTGAATCAGGGAGCCGGCTGCTCGGCACCTTCAGCAGGATCACTTCTTGCAGTGGTCGTTGCTGACCCTACAGCTCCAGTCAGAGAAAGCTTTAATGTCAGTTGCCCTCAAAGAGGGGTAAGTGGGACTTGGGGGGCACATGAGCTAGGCAGGCAGCCTATGGTGATCGGGAGTTGGTAGGGAGCTTTTTATTCATTCTTGGGACATGGGCATCGCTGGCTGGCCAGCACTTATTGCCCGTCCCCAATTGCCCATGGGCAGTTGAGAGTCACCAGATTGCTGTGGCTCTGGAGTCGCATGTAGACCAGACCAGGAAAAGACTGGAGATTTTCTTCCCTAAAGTACATTGTGAACTAGATGGGTTTTTATGACAATTGACAATGGTTTCACCAGTAGATTCTTAATTCCAGATATTTTTTATTGAATTCAAATTCCACTATCTGCTGTGGTGGTATTCGAACCCAGGTCCCCAGAACATCAGCTGAATTTCTGGATTAATAGTCTAGAGATAATACCTCGAGGCCATCGATTCCCTGTAGGCCATGAAGTGCCCAACAAAGATGGCCCAGCCACCTGGAGCCCACCAGATCTCACTGGGCAATAGGTCCTCCTGAAATGGGCAGGATGCCCAAGAAGGAGGGAAATGGCCCTTCATGTAAATGGATGTAAATGGAAAGTGGGAGGACTTCAAAGGAGAAATTTTGAGAATGCAGAGTTTATATGTTCCTGTCAGGATTAAAGGCAAAGTAAATAGGAATAAGGAACCTTGGTTCTCGAGGGAGATTGTAACACTGATTAAGAGGAAGAGAGAGTTGTATGAAATGTACAGGCAGCAAGGAACAGATCAGATGCTTGAGGAGGATAAAAAGTGCAAGGAGCTACTTAAGAGGGAAATCAGGAGGGCTTAAAGAAGACATGAGGTTGCTTTGGCAGACAGAGTGAAGGAAAATCCAAAGAGCTTCTATAGGTATGTTAGGAGCAAAAGGATAGTGAGGGATAAAATTGGTCCTCTTGAAGACCAGAGTGGTAGCCTGTGTATGGAACCAAAAGAGATGGGGGAGATACTAAATGGTTTTTTTGCATCTGTATTTACTGAGGAAACGGACATGGAGTCTACGGAAATAGGGCAAACAGGTAGGGAGGTCATGGAACCTTTACAGATTAAAGGGGAGGAGGTGCTTGTTGTCTTGAGGCAAATCAGAGTGGATAAATCCCCAGGTCCAGACAGGGTATTCCTACGGACCTTGAGGGAAGCTAGTGTTGAACTTGCAGGGGCCATGGCAGACATATTTAAAATGTCAGTATTCACGGGGGAGGTGCCGGATGATTGGAGGGTGGCTCATGTTGTTCCATTGTTTAAAAAAGGTTCCAAAAGAAATCCAGGAAATTATAGGCCAGTAAGTTTGACGTCAGTGGTGGGCAAGTTATTGGAAGGTGTGATAGGGGATAGGATCTACAAATATTTGGATAGACAGGGACTTATTAGGGAGAGTCAACATGGCTTTGTGTGTGGTAGGTCATGTTTGACCAATCTATTAGAGTTTTTCGAGGAGGTTACCAGGAAAGTGGATGAAGGGAAGGCGGTGGATGTTGTCTACCTGGATTTCAGCAAGGCCTTTGACAAGGTCCCTCATGGGAGGTTAGTTCGGAAGGTTCAGTCGCTGGGTATACATGGGGAGGTAGTAAATTGGATTAGACACTGGCTCAATGGAAGAAGCCAGAGAGTGGTTGTGGAGGATTGCTTCTCTGAGTGGAGGCCTGTGACTAGTGGTGTGCCGCAGAGATCGGTGTTGGGTCCATTGTTGTTTGTCATCTATATCAATGATCTAGATGATAAGGTGGTAAATTGGATCAGGAAATTTGCTGATGATACAAAGATTGGAGGTGTAGTGGACAGTGAGGAAGATTTTCAAAGCTTGCAGAGGGATTTGGACCAACTAGAAAAATGGGCTGAAAAATGGCAAATGGAATTTAACGCAGACAAGTGTGAGATATTGCACTTTGGAAGGACAAACCAAAGTAGAACGTACAGGGTAAATGGTAGGACTGTGAAGAGTGCAGTTGAACAGAGGGATCTGGGAATACAGGTACAGAATTCCCTAAAAGTGACGTCACAGGTGGATAGGGTCATAAAGAGTGCCTTTGGTACATTGGCCTTTATAAATCGGAGTATCGAGTATAAAAGTTGGAGTGTTATGGTGAGGTTATATAAGGCATTGGTGAGGCTGAATTTAGAGTATTGTGTACAGTTTTGGTCACCTAGTTACAGGAAGGATGTAAATAAGGTTGAAAGAGTGCAGAGAAGGTTCACAAGAATGTTGCCGGGACTTGAGAAGCTGAGTTACAGAGAGAGATTGAATAGGTTGGGACTTTATTCCCTGGAGCGTAGAAGAATGAGGGGAGATTTGATAGAGGTGTATAAAATTTTGATGGGTATAGATAGAGTGAATGCAAGCAGGCTTTTTCCACTGAGGCTTGGGGAGAAAAAAACCAGAGGGCATGGGCTAAGGGTGAAAGGAGAAAAGTTTAAAGGGAATATTAGGCGGGGCTTCTTCACGCAGAGAGTGGTGGGAGTGTGGAATGAGCTGTCAGATGAAGTGGTAAATGCAGGGTCACTTTTAACATTTAAGAAAAACTTGGATGGGTTCATGGATGAGAGGGGTGTGGAGGGATATGGTCCAAGTGCAGGTCAGTGGGACTAGGCAAAAAATGGTTCGGCACAGACAAGAAGGGCCAAAAGGCCTGTTTCTGAGGGGTAATTTTCTATGGTTCTATGGTTCATTGGCCACTTAAGTGGCTCAATTGAGCTCTTACTGGGCAGCCAATGTGCCAACTTTTATGCCGCTGGCAGAAGTACATGGCAGCGGGATGACGTTGCGCACACCTCCAACACCTGGGTGCACCATTTTGCCAGCTTTCCTGCCTCCCAGTCCATTGCCAAAGAGCTGGTAACATGTTGGGGAACATTATTTTTTATCAGAAAAAATAGGAACCTTCGGATTATGGAATTTTTAATGCAATTTTTTTTAAATGATATCTATAAAAAAAACATATGCTGTCAGCAACACAACTTATGCTCAATGATTTATCACAATTATTATCCCATTGAGAGGGTGACTTGAATCCAAACTGTCACAATGTCATGTGCAAATGATGCAATAATGGAATGCAGCACAATTTTCTTAATTTCTGTCTTTAAATAAATGAATATGGTTCGCCAAAAACAAATTCATGAAGGTTTTAGGGAAACATTGGTCTGTATTGTGCCAGTTTTATGTCCATAAGACCATAAGACATAGGAGCAGAATTATTCCACTCGGCCCATCGAGTCTACTCCGCCATTCAATCATGGCTGATATTTTTCTCATCCCCATTCTCCTGCCTTTTCCCCATAACCCCTGATCCACTTATTAATCAAGAACCTATCTTTCTCTGTCTTAAAGACACTCAATGACCTGGTCCCCGCAGGCTTCTGCGGCAAAGAGTTCCACAGATTCACCACTCTCTGGCTGAAGAAATTCCTCCTCATCTCTGTTTTAAAGGATCGGCCTTTTAGCCTGAGGTCGTGCCCTTTGGTTCTAGTTTTTCCTACTGGTGGAAACATCTTCTCCACATCCACTCGCAGGCCTCGCAGTATCCTGTAAGTTTCAATAAGATCCCTCCTCATCCTTCTAAACTCCAACGAGTACAGACCCAGAGTCCTCAGCCATTCCTCATATGACAAGCTCTTCATTCCAGAGATCATTCTTTGTGAACCTCCTCCGGACCCGTTCCAAGGCCAGAACATCCTTCCTTAGATTGGGGGCCCAAAACCGCTCACAATACTCCAAATGGGGTCTGACCAGAGCCTTATACAGCCTTATGTCATTTGGGAACTAAATTCTGTGCATGTTCTCACACCTGTTGGAAGTGTATCAACTTGCCAGTTTTACATCCAGCATCTTCTGAGTGCCCCACGCACCACCCAAAGCAGACCATAGGCCCCTTGAATACGCTGATCCAAGAGCTGCTTTAGGATCAGATTGCTAGGTACCTCAGGAATTGGATGAAGTATGCACTACAAATGTTCCACACTGTATTTGGACCTACAATGTCCCAACCAACTTCTTCTTTTTCTTAGGCTGTCCCTTGGGATTAAGATTGACTTGTTTCCACTCCAGTTTGATAGGTTCTGAGGTGGCTGATAATTCTAATGCGTGATCTGCAGATTCTTGCCTCCTGTGAGGCAGGTGGAGCTTGAAGGGTTGTTTGGAGGTTTGTGTGATCTCTTCAATGCCTCAACTTCTGCACATGCCCAACAAAGTTTCCCGATGTGTTCTGTGCCTTCCTGAGTAAGTCTTCGCCATTTTGATTGCCAGGAGCTCCCATGAGTCAGTGATGATGTTTGATCTTTTCAGGAATGTTTGACCTTTTTAGGGATGTTTGACCTCTTCAGGGATGTCTTGAGAGCACTGCTGAAGTGCTTCCCTTGTCCCCCTGGGCGTCTCCTGTTGTGACTGAGCTCCGAGTAAATAGTTGCTTCAGGAATCTGGTGGCAGGCGTCTGAACGATCTGGCCCACCCAACAGAGATAAAGCACCTTGATGCTGGGCAAGTTGGCTTAGGGCAGGATGCTTTTGTTGGACAGCCTTTCCTGCCAGTGGATTTGGAGGATCTTGCAAAGGCACCGCTAGTGCTACTTCCCCAGTGGTTTGAGGTGCCTGTTCCAGGTTGCCCAATTGTCTGAAGCATATTGGAGCACGGGGGGAATCACTGCTGCCCAGTAAAATGTGACAGTCTTAGGTTTGAGATGAATAGGATGGGAATAGAGGGATATGGTCCCCAAAAGGGGAGGGGGCTTTAGTTCAGTCGGGCAGCATGGTCGGGGCAGACTTGGAGGGCCAAAGGGCCTGTTCCTGTGCTGTAATTTTCTTTATTCTTTGTTCTTATCCTTGTCCTCAAATGCTCTTTTCTTCAAACATCCGAAAGCTGAGCTGGCACCTTGGTGGCGATGATGAATTTGGTTGTTTGTGCATTCATCCAACAGCAGTCCTTAAAGGGACCACTGGAGGCCGCCGGGGAGCAGATAAGTTTCTTTCGATTTTCTCCTGGCTTCACAGCAACACTGCAGGCCGCGGCTGGCCTGTGTTTAGCACTGCCTATCCTCCCGTTCACCTCCACCCTCTCCCGACACTTACCTGCAGTTTGGCTTCACACCCAAGCTGGACACGTTTACAAAGGCCTTGTCTTATGTGTTGCATCAGGCTGTTCAGTATCTGCAGCTTGTGGTTTTTGTTAAAATGAAGGCCCAATTTCGATCATTTTCGAGTATATGGGAAACTCACAGCACGGTGGCACAGTGGTTAGCATTGCTGCCTCACAGCGCCAGGGACCCGGGTTCAATTCCAGCCTCGGGTGACTGTCTGTGTGGAGTTTGCACTTTCTCCCTAAAGGAACTGCAGGGGAAAGGAACAAAATGAGTCACTTGGTGACTAATTAATCACTGTTATTATTGCCAGTGTGCCAGTGTCACCCAATGACCACTGCTGACAAGTGCAGTGTACTTTAATTAGGGTCAGTCTCCAAGGGTGATGCTTGTACATTTTAACTGTTAGAATACCAAATGATTTTTCTGATGATGGAATAATATTTTCTTTTATACATCTTCACAAATAATGAATTTTGCTGAAGAAAGAGACAGGTGGAGAATTTTCCTGTCCCACCCGCCACGGGAATCATAGCAGATGGGGACGGGGGTGGCGGGGGGGGTTGCGGATCTTGCAAAGGTCCGTTGACCTCAGGTGGTATATTCCAGTTTTGGGGTGAGTGCAGCCGGAAAATCCTGCCCCAGAACTCATCAGGGCAGAATTCGTAAAGGGAAAGGAAACAATCTAGACTGCATGAAAAACGAGTGCTGATTGATTGACAAATGGATGCTGATTGGTAGAGGCATTGCCATGGAAATTGCACCAGGGAACAGTTAACTGCCAAGCTTTTTTTTAATTCAAACTAGATAAATCAACTATGACAGGTCAAGGCATTGCCATGGGGAATGAACCAGGGAATGGCTGTACCCCAAGTTTTTGTTTAGTTAAAGAAAAGGTGCAATGTGTGGACATGCTCCTTCTGTCTGCAAAGGTCAGAACCCTGTGTGTAAATGTATGTAGCTTCTAGTATGCGTAAGCAAGTCACACTACGAACCCGGCAGCTAATGATAAATTGATTGTCAGTGTACATGTAGCACAATCAGGAATGTTTAGCAAGTGTTGTCCAATCATGAAATCACATTCAATGTTGGACATTATGTTTTGGGTTTTGCAAGCACGGGCTAGTGCGAACTTGCCTGTCATGAACTGGTGAAGAGAATTGCTGTTTCATATGATCTAGCAGTCATTGTGACCTATGGCATACATACCTGGCATCACACTGTCACTGAAACTCATATACCACATTATTTATTTGTGTGCTAGCAGCATACACTGAATGGAAAGATACTGAAAGGATGTCCATAAAGAAAGAAGCCTAGGGTTACAAGTAAAGAATTGATTAAAAAGAGGTAAAATCATAAAACGCAAGGCCCATTGGCATCTTGTACAAGACCATAAAGATAACAGTAAATTGGTAAAAAGCAATATTGAAATGAGATTAAAGCTAAAATGACCATATGATTTAGATTCACCAAGATAATACCATGGATAAAAAATCGGGTTTCTGGGTTTCTGTCACATGTCCAGCAGGCGCTGCAGGAATAGAAGTAATTCTGAGGAATTGCCTGGTCGTTATTTATTAGGAAAGACTGGAAATACTAAGGGATATGTTATTAGTAAGTGGACAATATCTGGGTAGTGGGTAGGGAAGCCTAGCCTTTTCCCATATCATCAGGCTGCAATATAGGATTTTATTTGAATATGATAGTGAGAGGCAATCCACCTCTTGGAGAATGGGGTTTCCTGTGAATCGCCTGCTCAGTGTATAAAGTGAACAAACGTCTTTAAGGAAGTTTGTGTTTAATGTCTTTTGAATTTTGTTTAAATTGAAAGGTGTGAGGTGAAGAATACATTGGGGACGACACCTGGTTGCTCTCATTCAGTTGTTGGTTGAGGTTCCGAGGTCACAGAATATCACAATGCGATAGAAGATGTCCGAGCAAAATCTGCAGCAGGCCGAGACAGGTGAGGACAGTTAACATGCGTCAGCAGGTCACACTACGAACCCGGCTTAATGGGTTAAGGTTTAATGGGAATTATCTGGCCAAGTAAGAACTGGGCAATCAACTGAGCATCTCTGGCTGCAGACTGATACCTTCACCCACAACTGCTCCTTCCTTGTCTTTGTCTAAATCTGCTTCTTGCCCCGCCTCTTGTTGTTGTGTGACAAGGAGCCCACGAGGAGTGCAGGAGAGTTTCTGTGGACTGTGTTGCAGCAAAACTCCAGGCCTATCGAAGCATGTTTGAGAAGCTCGACAGTGCATTCAATGATCATTCTGGCTTTGGTTGTTTCTCGTATCTGTGACTGTGCCCAGGTTGCAATTAGATGTGGTGAGATATGCATGTATGTATAACCCCTGCCCCTGTGTAGCCATGCCCCAATGTTCTTTGATGGAAGGATAATTGGGAGATGGTTAATTGGTATGGAGTGAAAAGCATCTTGACAACTGTCTAGAAACTGGACACAAATGTGCATTCATTTACAGTGGTGATCATTAGTCACCTACGCACCCATTGAATTATAGTGTTTCCGGTTGATAAAGGTTGCTGGTGGATTGGCAGGGATCCTGATAAATACACGGCATGGTGGCACAGTGGTTAGCACTGCTGCCTCACAATGCCAGGGACCTAGGTTCAATTCCGGCCTTGGCTGACATAAGAACATAAGAACTAGGAGCAGGAGTAGAGCATTTAGCCCCTTGAGCCTGCTCCGCCATTCAATAAGATTATGGCTGATCTTTTCGTGGGCTCAGCTCCCCTTCCCCGCCCGCTCACCATTCCCCTTAATTTCTTTACTGTGCAAAAATCTATCTATCTTTGCCTTAAAAATATTCAACAAGCAAATTTGCTGATGATACAAAGATTGGAGGTGTAGTGGACAGTGAAGAAGGTTTTCAAAGCTTGCAGAGGGATTTGGACCAACTAGAAAAATGGGCTGAAAAATGGCAAATGGAATTTAACGCAGACAAGTGTGAGATATTGCACTTTGGAAGGACAAACCAAAGTAGAACGTACAGGGTAAATGGTAGGACTCTGAAGAGTGCAGTTGAACAGAGGGATCTGGGAATACAGGTACAGAATTCCCTCAAAGTGACGTCACAGGTGGATAGGGTCGTGAAGAGTGCCTTTGGTACATTGACCTTTATAAATCGGAGTATCGAGTATAAAAGTTGGAATGTTATGATAAGGTTATAAAAGGCATTGGTGAGGCCGAATTTAGAGTATTGTGTACAGTTTTGGTCACCTAGTTACAGGAAGGATGTAAATAAGGTTGAAAGAGTGCAGAGAAGGTTCACAAGGATGTTGCCGGGACTTGAGAAGCTGAGTTACAGAGAGAGATTGAATAGGTTGGGACTTTATTCCCTGGAGCGTAGAAGAATGAGGGGAGATTTGATAGAGGTGTATAAGATTTTCATGGGTATAGATAGAGTGAATGCAAGCAGGCTTTTTCCGCTGAGGCTAGGGGAGAAAAAAACCAGAGGGCATGGGTTAAGGGTGAAAGGAGAAAAGTTTAAAGGGAATATTAGGCGGGGCTTCTTCACGCAGAGAGTGGTGGGAGTGTGGAATGAGCTGCCGGATAAAGTGGTAAATGCAGGGTCACTTTTAACATTTAAGAAAAACCTGGACGGGTTCATGGATGAGAGGGGGGTGGAGGGATATGGTCCAAGTGCAGGTCAGTGGGACTAGGCAAAAAATGGTTCGGCACAGACAAGAAGGGCCTGTTTCTGAGCTGTAATTTTCTATGGTTTCTATGGTTTCTAAGGTAGCCTCAACTGCTTTACTGGGCAGGAAATTTCATAGATCCACGACCGTTTGGGTGAATAAGTTCCTCCTCAACTCTGTCCTAAATCTGCTCCCCCTTATTTTGAGGCTATGCCCCCTAGTTCTGGTTTCACCTGCCAGTGGAAACACCCTCGCTACTTCTAATCTATTCCCTTCCCTTCATAATCTTATATGTTTCTATAAGATCCCCTTTCATTCTTCTGAATCCCAATGAGTATAGCCCCAGTCTACTCAGTCTCTCCTCATAAGCCAACCTTCTCAACTCTGGAATCAACCTAGTGAATCTCCTCTGCACTCCCGCCAGTGCCAGTATATCCTTTTTCAAGTAAGGAGACCAATACTGTACACAGTACTCCAGGTGTGGCCTCACCAGCACCTTATACAGCTGCAACATAACCTCGCTGCTTTTAAACTCCATCCCTCTAGCAATGAAGGACAAAATTCCATTTGCCTTCTTAATTACCTGCTGCACCTGCAAACCAATTTTTTGTGATTCATATACAGGACACCCAGGCACAGCAGCATGCTGCAATTTTTTACCATTTAAATAATAGTCAATTTTGCTGTTATTCCTACCAAAATGGATGACCTCATATTTGCCAACATTGTACTCCATCTGCCAGACCCTCGCCCACTCACTTAATCTATCCATATCTCTCTGCAGACTTTCAGTGTCCTCTGCACACTTTGCTTTATCATTCATCTTATTATTATCTGCGAACTTTGACACACTATGTTTGGTCCCCAACTCCAAATCATCTATGTAAATTGTAAACAATTGCAGTCCCAACACTGATCCCTGAGGCACACCACTAGTCACTGATCGCCAACCAGAAAAACACCCATTTATCCCAACTCTTTGCTTTCTGTTAGTTAACCAATCCTCTATCCATATTAATACATTACCCGTAACGCCATGCACCTTTATCTTATGCAGCAGTCTTTTGTGCGGCACCTTGTCAAATGCCTTCTGGAAATCCAGATATACCTCATCCATCGATTCCCCGTTGTACACTGTGCTTCTAATGTCCTCAAAGAATTCCACTAAATTAGTTAAACATAACCTGCTTTTCATGAACCCACTCTGTGTCTTCCCAATGGGACATTTTCTATCCAGAAATTTCTGTCTATCTGTGTGAAGTCTGCACGTTCTCCCTGTGTCTGTGTGGGTTTCCTCCGGGTGCTCCGGCTTCCTCCCACAGTCCAAAGATGTGCAGATAAGGCGGATTGGCCATGCTAAATTGCCCCTTAGTGTCCAAAGATGTGCAGATTAGATTTATTAGCCATGGTAAATGTACAGGGTTACAGGGATAGGGTGGAGGGGAGAGCCTGGGTGGGATGGTCTTTTGGAGAACCGGTGCAGATTCAATGTGCCAAATGGCCTCTTCCTGCACTGTAGGGATTCTATGGTTTATTGTGTGCAATCTATGCACTGGGCACTAATGGGAAGGCAGCAACTGCAGCAAATCCCACAGCTCTTTTGTTTGTCGTGCAATGAGAAACGATTTACCCTTTGGTTCTGGCAGAGTGGGCAATGATGAACTATTTTGTGCATTTACCATCTGCAGACTGACTGATCGGATTTCTTCTGAGTGACATTTCTCCTCAGTGAATAGGTTAAGGATGATGGCGACCAGCTCTGCCCCTGGCACAGCACAGTCCCCTGGCCTGGAAGTCTGCAGGCCTTGCTGCAGGGGCCAGCACAGGCTTGTGACAGCCCATCTCGAGAAGCACAGCCTCCTTACCCACTGCTCATATCCAAGAAAGTGACTCTCAGTCTGTACACTCCATATCTGGGCAAGACTTTCTTCAAGCAGCCCCTTAGTCTCCTGATAGGCCCGGTTGATGTGCCTTGTGGTTGAACAGCCTGATTCTACCCCTGCATCTTCACTTCGTGCAACTAAATTGAAGTGTCAAGGACAATATCCATCATAAGTTCTGTGTTTGCTGAGGAATTGCAAGCAGAATGAATGTTGAAAAGCAATCCCCACAGCAAACTCTGCTGTGGAAATCCAAAAGAAAATGCCAAAGCAAATAGGTGTGCGTGATTAGAGTGTCTACAGGTGAGCGCCCTGTAAAAAATGCTTGCAGTTGCCATTTTGAGGCCAATCGCGCTAGGGCTTTTCCATCCACAAACACGTCGATTTTTACTTGTATGCTGATGCCACCCAGCTCTATCTCCTTCCCTCTTGACCCTTCCCAGTGTATTTAAATGGTCAGACTGCATGTCTGACATCTAATACTGAATTAGCAGAAATTTCCTCCATTTAAATATTCAGTAGACCAAAGCCACTGGCCAGAATCTTACCATCGTTCACGCCGGCAGGATTTTCTCCATCCCACTGGCCGCCAAGTTCTCCGACTTCCCTGCGGGAGCGTGGTGTGAACAGCCGGTAAGATCGCGCCCAACACCTTTGGTCCCCACCGCAAATTCCGTTTCCTTGCGACTGACTCTATCCCTCTCCCTGGGACAGACTTTTCGCAATCTCAGTGTCATATCCGACCTGGTGATGAGCTTCGCATCACATATCCACACCATCACTAAAACCACCTATTTCCACCTCCATATCAGTACCTGACTCTGTCCTATCCTCAGTTTTCCTGCTACTGAAATCATCATCCATGTCTTTGTTATCTCCGGACTTGACCATTCCCATGCGCTTCTGGTTAGACCATAGATATAGGAGCAGAATTAGGCCATTCGGCCCATCAAGTCTGCTTTGCCATTTGATTGTGGCTGATATATTTCTCAACCCCATTCTTCCACCTCCCGGGGAGGCCAGCAGAGTCCTCTATAAAAAGAATATCAGAATGGGGAGGCAATGGCCTGCTGGTATTTTCGCTCGTCTACAAATCCAGAAACTCAGCTAATGCTCTGGGGACCCGGGTTCAAATCGCACCACAGCAGATGGTGGAATTTGAATTCAGTTAAAAAAATTCTGGAATTAAGAATCTACTGATGACCATGAAACCATTGTCGATTGTCGGAAAAACCCATCTGGTTCACGAATGTCCTTTAGGGAAGGAAGCAACATGGTTGATTTTCAACTGCCTTCTGAAATGGCCCAACAAGCCTCTCAGTACTAAGGGCAACGAGGGATGGGCAGTAAATGCTGGCCAGCCAGCGACGCCCATGTCCCACGAATGAATAAAAAAAACCTATCCCTCATCTGGCACACATTCTGACCCTGGGAAAACCCGGGCCCATATTTGTAAAAGGCTTTGCACATGCACATCTATATACCTCTTTTGAAAGTGTGCAGTGCAGGCAACATCATGAATTCAATTAGTATCCAATGCTGATTTGATGCCAGTGGTGCCACTTTGGAGCTCGGTGCTTCAGCCTGTGCCCGCTTCCAAGATTGCACAGCTGAACACAATGATAATCAACATGAAAAACATATCCCGACCCCACATTAACACAACCTAATGCGATTAGCAACTACTCACAGGCTCGTCACTGGCTTCTTGCTTCTGGGTACTTTTCCTTACTTGTTTAAAGTTGAATAATCTGCAGGGTGGGATCTGGTTGGTGCTGGGTCATTGGTAAGGCTCCCCCCCCCCCTCCCCCCCCCTGCCAGCCCTCCATCAGTGAATTTTCACAGCAGCTGCAGAATGAATTTAGTCGATGGTCACATTCATTTCAAAAGTTCAACAGATCTTCCTCAAATGAATCCTCAGAGAGTGTGACGATTAAGGTTTGTGGAATGTCGTTCCAGTCTTTAGTTGTTCTTGGCGGGGGAAAAAGGTGTTAGCATAGGAAGCACGTTGGGGTGTATACGGTTGGAACTGTTGGTTATGAACTCTTGTGAGCTCGGTCACTTTTAGGCTTAATGGAGTGCTTAAAAATATTTAATTTTTCACGCAAAATTTTACAGAGGCTGAACTTCTTTTGTGGACTTAATGCATCTTCATCTCCAGTTGTTCCCAGATATATGTAGACTGATAGGACTCTTGGCAGGGAAATGAAGACAGACTTTACAAACAGGATAACAAGAGAGAGAGAGAGAGAGAGAAGGAGGAACCAAATGAGAACCAAATTTCATGAGAAGACAATTTGGCTGCCCCCCCGCTCGCCACAGGAATTGGAGCGGGCGAGGGGTGGACCATGGGAAGGTCCATTGACCTCGGGCAGGATTTTACGGTTTTGAGACGAGAGTGAGGCAATAAAATCCCACCCAATATCTGAGAGCCTGTTTTAGGAACAATATTCCTTCTGAACTTCTGTAATGATGAACGCTTGAGAGGTCTACACTTCACCAAAGAGGTCGTCCTGAAACCTGCTGCCTGTCTCAGCACAGTAAGAAGTCTCACAACACCAGGTTAAAGTCCAACAGGTTTATTTGGTAGCAAATACCATAAGTTGGTATTTGGTAATATTTGGTATTTGGTAATATTTGGTATTTGGTAATATTTGGTATTTGCTACCAAATAAACCTGTTGGACTTTAACCTGGTGTTGTGAGACTTTTTACTGTGCCCACCCCAGTCCAACGCCGGCATCTCCACATCATGCCTGTCTCAGCCACAGCTGCAACCTGAGAGCGGGGAAAAGGTGACTGTAACTCTGAATTTCAGTGTCTGACACCCCTCATCTCCTGCTGGAGATATGAGAAACATCTCTCAACTTGCAGTTCACTGCTGTATAACGGTAGGCCACTGAGGCTCACTGCAAAGACAGACAACCACATCTCTTTCCCCCTCGCTAAAGAGGAGCAGACAGAGTGAATAGAAGGACTTACAGAGATTGATTTGATTTGATTTGATTTATTATTGTCACATGTATTGGGATACAATGAAAAGTAGAGGCGTTGGTGGGCTTTCTTAACTATCGTGTCGGCATGGGGGGGACAAGGACAGGTTATTAGAGATCTGGACACCTAAAAACTTGAAGGATTGCAGGCTTTCTCGGGGATCAAGGTGCCACTGGCTGCATGTACCTCATGCTAACTCTGCCCTAGACTGGAACCGAACGTGATTCTGCTCACTCGATGTGCAGCCGGGGCCTGACCACAGACAGTGCATCATCCAAGTCAAAGCCAGTATCCTAGCAGCATCCCCCTAACACCTCTTACATGCCCCTTTGCCTGCTCTTATACCATCAGCAGCTTGTCAGTTAGAAGGGATCATGAGCTGAGGGAGAAGTGGAAAGGAGGGGCAGGAGGATTAGGAATGAGCAGCCCTTCCCATAATGGCCAGCACCATCTCCTCCGTGACAGGTAGAAGATGCTGCACAGGTTAGTTCCCGTTGCCTCCAGTTGGGCAGCATCTTCTCATATAGGAGAACGGGAAGTGTGTCACTTAGCAATGTGCAATCTGTTCGGTGATGTGGCAGCCATGTTTAATAGCTGCCAGTGTGTGCAAGCTGTGAGGCCTACGGAGGAGATGTTATATGTACAAGGATGAGGTGAAGCATATGAATGTTAGCTCTGAGTCCTTATTGATAGAGACTGTTGGTAGGTTAATGACAGGGATGTGGTGAATGGAACAGTATCTGAGATCACTGGGGTCATTGGTAGCATATGGCATTTGAAGGTAGCTCACACTCTGTGACCATGCATGTCAGATCATTAAACATCTTGTTGCACTGCATTTAGCTTCTTGAAGGTATAGTCCTTGCACGGACCTCTGGGATCATCTCTTGCCACTGTCTTTTGAACAAGTGCCTGGAGGCTCTCTATAGGGTACAGAAATCATTTCTCTATTCCACCTCTTCAACCAAGACCTCCAATGCAGCAGCCAAAACCTTTCATGTTCTCTCCCTTCTGCTAGCTGCCATTCTTCACTTTCCTAAGTCATATTCACCTTAGTTTATTTGTTCTTGGAATGTGGGCTTCATTGGCAAAGCCAATATTTAGTGTCTATCCCTGATTGCCCTTGAAAAGATGGCTGCCTTCTTGAATCATTGTAATCCACCTGGTGTAGGTACACCCACAGTGCTGTTACGAAGGGAATTCTGTGTTTTTGACCCAGCGGTAATGAAGGAACAGTGATATAATTCCAAGTCAGGATGGTGTATGACTTGGAAGTGAGCTTGGAAGGGAATCCCTTCTCCCTCTCCCCTATAATTACCACTCCGCTACGTCCCTCCCACCATCACTCATCTTGAGCCTGGGATCCAGCGATGACACTCAGTCTCTGCTGGGTGTGATACCAGCAGCTGTCAGCGTCTCCTCAGTGCCACCTCCAATCAATAGAACTGCTGTCCTCTGCTAGGCATGGCAGCCTCTGCCAGGTGGGACTTTGGCCACCCTGGGATCAAAGATGGCCCTCCACTAGCCTATTAAATGTCTGAGAGGAACAGAATGTGGTGGGTCTTCCCACGAGAAGGTGACTGGGGGCCGGAATTCGAGTGTCAAAGGTGAGCAACCATCTCGGATTTTTTGGGAACTTCCTGCAATCGAAATTGGCCTGTGTTTCAGATTGACTGTCCCATGTTGGTCCTATGACTTAGACCTTTAAATTATGCACAACTGTGTGCATCAGTGCACCCAATCTTCCAATTGCCCGCTCTGACTGGTGCGCTAGCAAATCCCCGCCCATCATTCCACTCTGTCATCCCTTCCAGCAGCCCCAACCCAAGCTCTGATAGGTCCCCCGGCAGCGTGGCCCTACCCCCCATTCTGATGGCACTGCCAGCACCATCCCCAACTCATACAGCTCCCCCATGCCAAAATCTCCCTTAACCCTTTTCCCTTGAGAGTTGGGCACACTGCCCATTGCCTCCACAAGATTCCTCCCCTCCCCCGCCTTCCTGATGACCCTAATTGAAGTTCTTACCAAGTGAACAGAGAAAAAGAGACCTAAATCAGAAAGTTATTGTTCTTATGTTCAATATTAACATTGAGTTGGCATGAAATTTGGGCTAATCACTATAGAAATTTAAAAACAAACCTTTCTTCCTCGTGTTGTATCGAACTATAGATCACAAGAAAATGGTTGTAATTTTCACAAGAATCTTACAGTCAGTGTACGGATTTTAGTATAAACAATGATAAATGTAAAGGTTTTATCTTCGAACCTCTTAACTGTGGTCAAATAATTTCCTTGACAGATTAAATAACTTAAAAGAATCCATGCCAGTGAGAAATTGCACATGATTTGGTCAAAAGGCCTTCCCCACGGTGGCACAGTGGTTTGCACTGCTGCCTCACAGCACCAGGGACCTAGGTTCGATTCCCAGCTTGGGTCACTGTGTGGAGTTTGCACATCCTCCCCGTGTCTGCGTGGGTTTCTTCCGGGTGCTCTGGTTTCCTCCTACAGTCCAAAGATGTGCAGGCGAGGTGGATTGGCCATGCTAAATTGCCCCTTAGTGTCAGGGGGATGAGCTAGGGTAAATGCATGGGGCTATGGAGATAGGGCCTGGGTGGGATTGTGGGTCAGTGCAGACTCGATGGGCCGAATGGCCTCCTTCTGCACTGTAGGGATTCTATGATTCTTATATTCTGATATCCTTAAAAGGGAGTAAAGATGTTGATTGGTAGCTGTATGGCTATAATTGAAAAGTGTTCCTAACTTTCAAGATTTATATCTTTTTGCAAAGACCGACAATGCTGTCTCAATCCCTATAATTATTGTACATATTTGCTGCTTTACCATATGCCAACACGATTTAAAACCACTCAATTCTATGTAACATTCTCCAAGAATAATGCACAGATGAACCAAACTACAGTGGCTAACATAGTCAAACGGTGAGCAATCTTCCAATATAATGTCAGGTAGAGTTTACTATGTGATTTGAAACTCCAGACATAAGAAATTTCTAAGGCGGGATTTTCCAAGTGCGCTTACCCCAAAACTGGAAAGTCCTTCCCGAAGTCAACAGACCTTTGCATGGCCCGGCTCCCCCCATCCACTCCCCCCCCCCCCCCCCCCCCCCCCCCCCCCCCCCGCCCCCACCTGCTACAATTCCCATGGCAGGCAGCACGGGAAAATTCCCCCTCAAGAGTCTTATATACTAAAATGAGCAGAATGTTTTGACTGTATCCCGGTACATGTGACAATAAACTCAAATCAAATCAAAATGTAAATATTTAATTCTTGTAGAGTGGAACTATGTAGAATCCTAAGACCTGGTGTTTAACAGTAAAAGTGAGGAATTGCTGTACAAAATAACTGAACCAGGAAAATCAGATCTGTGGAGTATTTTCTCAGTGTTTTCAGTTTTCTCGGATCCATTCTCTGCGGGTTCAGTTGCGAATAGAATCAATACTGCATCCAAGGCCTGTGGTGCTGTCATAATATTTGCAGTCACACAAGTCTTGGCACTTCAGGGGACAGGCCTATTGCCACTGGATCACATTATTTGACAGTTTACATTGTTACCTTGAAAGGTCAGTTATCACAGTTGATCCACCCTGTCAAGGTTCTTCCTGGCAATTATTGTTCTAGCGATTCATCTTCCAGCCCCAGCCCTTCCTTGCTCTTGTGGAGTACCAAACTCCCTGCATCCTTCTAGGTCAGGCTTCTGCCACTTATGTCATTTCCTTCTGGCATGCTGACAAGGAATCCACAAGGCAAGGGTCAAGCTTCCCTTTTATTGGCCTATCTTGCAGCTTATGGGTTAGTCCGAGTGCTACTAATAGTCTGTTATCAGCTCCTTCAGATTTGAGAGTTGTGGAGGAGCTTCTTCTCGAGGTGGAGTACATTTTCCTATCTTTTTCGGGAAATGCAAGCCGTACTTGCCGGGCGATCCCATTGCCGTTCTCCTGACTGGAAAAGAATTATTGCCTACGCATCCTGGTTTTATATCAGCATCATTTATTATTGCCTGTCGGAGTGCGAGATATGAAATATCAATTCCTCAGCTGTTAGGGGGAGTGGTGGAGGGGGAGAAAGCTATAAATAGTAAAGGGCTGCGACCTGGAAGGAAATTATGGTAATTTCATCACAGAAAAACCCCCTAACATGCTGAGCTTTTATTTTTAATGCTAACCTTCACTGAAACACACACTGCCTGGAGTTCATGAGATGATTTTTAAATATAAAATGGGGAGGGGCGGGGGGGAGCTGTATCACAATTAACTTCTGTAATAAAAAGATTCATTAACTTATTTCAGTAATTCTTAATTTAATTTAATTTTGTAATAAAAAGATTCATTAACTTATTTCAGTAAGTCTTAATTTAATTAAAAGATAACTTCAGTTTGAGAAAAGTCACGTCATTTTATAGTTAACATCAAAACAAGTATAACTTTCTTTGATCTTCTGCGCAAAAGTTTATGGTGAATATGAAATTATCACAATGTATGACTATGGCATTGTCTCATAGTGGTTAGCACTGCGGCCTCACAGTGCCAGGGATCCAGGTTCATTTCCTGGCTTGGGTAGCTGTCTGTGTGGAGTTTGCACATTCTCCCCATGTCTGCGTGGGTTTCCTCCGGGTGCTCCGGTTTCCAGTTCAAAGATGTGCAGGTTAGGCGGGTTGGGGCATGCTAAATTCTCCCTCAGTGCACCCAAACAGGCACTGTCGTGTGGCGACTAGGGGATTTTCACAGTAGTTCCATTGCAGTGTTAATGTAAGCCTACTCTTGACACTAATAAATAAACTTTAAATCGCTCTAAAGTCACGCAGTGAAAAGTTACACAGTGAGAATTAGGATCAGTTTCTCACTCCACAAGATGGTGTGTGGTCTGCTAAGCAATTCCAGCACTTTCTGTTTCTATCTCTGAATCCTCATCCCTTCCTTGCCCCATGTCACTGTTCCCACGCTGAATGCTCCATCGACTGCCCTGCATTCTCATTGACTTCTCCAGATGAGTGGATGCTGAGAGACCAGAGGTTTCTCATCCACAACCAGACTTCCTCCTTCCCTAACCTCCCTACCCTCTCTGAAAGTGATTTTGTTTGCTTTCAAAGTTCAAATAAGGAAAAAAATGCCTATCTTCATTTTCTGTAGTTTTACAGAAAGCATAATATAGAGTGTGCATTCACATTAGATTAAGACAGAAGTTAAAATATCATACACTAATTGCTGAACTTTCTGGAAGAGAAAATGCCGGAAAATCTCAGCAGGTCTGGCAGCAAGTGTAAGGAGAGAAAAGAGCTGACGTTTCGAGTCCTGATTACCCTTTGTCAAAGCTAAAAGGCATAGAAAGTGAAAGATATTTATACTGTAGGGTGAGGGAATGAAAGATGAGTCACAGAAACAAGGGGAAAGGCTGCTATGGCCAAACAGCAGAGAAGCTGAAATCAGGCGGTAAACTGTGACAGATGAAGATGGGGAGGGGGGAGAGGGGCTCATCTTTCATTCCCTCACCCTACAGTATAAATATCTTTCACTTTCTATGCCTTTTAGCTTTGACAAAGGGTCGTCTGGACTCGAAACGTCAGCTCTTTTCTCTCCTCACAGATGCTGCCAGACCTGTTGAGATTTTCCAGCATTTTCTCTTTTGGTTTCAGATTCCAGCATCCGCAGTAGTTTGCTTTTATCACTGACATTTCTGTCCATGTTATGATCGCCATAAAGACTGATAACTTTGTTTTAAAGAAGGGCATCCCCACAATGCCAATGAAGGGAAAAGTGCTGGACAAGATTTTGCTTTTTAAAACTGTTACTGTAATAAGCTAATAAAATCAATATAACTCAAACATTAATTAACAGGTGATGGATATTTCAAATAATAAGGTACAATATATTTTAAATAGTCAACACAACAAAAACGCACCTCACATAGTTACAAACACTCACATTACTTTCTGCACAAATGTGTGACCATATGCATTTTTCCAGTCTTTCCAACTCAGTTTTTGTTCTGTAGCATCTCCCATTTCCCATCCAACTGCTTTTGTTTCTAAATCACAAACACCAGCAGCCATCTTCCATCTGATATACCTGGACACAGTTATCACCAATAGGGTGTATGTCTACAAACCCTCTCATGGGTCACAACAGTCCTGATCACATAGAATCCTCAGATATTCCCTTCTCTGACCTCTTGGTGGGCTCTGGCAACACTGAAATAATAGCAATCATAGAATCCCTACAGTGCAGGAAGAGGCCATTCGGCCTATCAAGCCTGCACCGAAAACAATCCCACCCAGGCCCCATCCTTGTAACCCCATGTATTTACTCTGCTAATCTCCTGTCACTAAGGGGCAATTTAGCATGGCCAATGCACCTAACCAACACATCTTTGGACTGTGGGAGGAAACCGGAGCACCCGGAGGAAACCTACGCAGACATGGGGAGAACATGCAAACTCCACACGGACAGTGACCCGAGGCCGGAATTGAACCCGGTTCCCTGGCGCTGTGAGGCAGCAATGCTAACCACTGTGTCACCGTGCTGCCCAATCGGTACTGTCCAATTGACAATGCCTCACTCTTCCTGTCTTCAGCGTTATGTTCTTTCCAACTGTATAACATATACAATAATACAGCCTCTGCTCTATTCTCAGAGATCTGCTTCAATAAGAGGACCCGTTTTAAGACTAGCAAACAGAAAACTGTTTCATTCGGAGACAGCAGGGGTCAGTGTTGGGACTTTTGCTTTTCCTATTCTATATTAATGACCTGAACCTTGGTGTGCAGGGCAGTTTCAAAATTTGTGGATGATACGAATCTTGGGAGAGGTTTACAAGAACAGTTCCAGAGATGGGGAATTTCAGTTATAAAGATAGAGTGGAGAAGTTAGGACTCTTTTCCTTGGAGAAGAGAAGGCTGAGAGCAGATTTGATAGAGGTATTCAAAATCATGAGAGGTTTGGATAGAGTCAACAGGGAGAAATTGTTCCAAATTGTGGGAGGATCGAGAACGAGAGGGCACAGATTTAAAGTAATTGGCAAAAGAAGCGCAAGTGATATGAGGAAAAATGTTTTCACGCAATGAGTGGTTAAGGTCTGGAATGCACTGCCTGAGAGTGTGGTAGAGGCAGGTGTAATAAGTCTTCGGAGGCAGAAGCCCCTCACCAAAATCCCTTAATTTACAATTCCAACAGCAGTGCACAGAGTGCTATCAGTCAGCAATTTACCTTCGGGAGTGCCAGAGGAACTGACACACCCGGTTAAATACAAGGAAAAGACTCCCTGATTGGCCCACCAATTGACTCTTTAATCAGGGAGTTCAATCAGCCAGCCTCAATGGCCTGAGTGAAGTCATTACAGCCGGTTTAACTGAGGAATGCAAAAGGGAATGAGACTGTTATCTGAAAAAGGAATAATGTGCAGGATTATAGTGAGAAGGCAGAAGGATGGCAGTAGGCTAATTGCTCATTCGGAGAGCTGGTATAAACATGATGGGCCAAATGGTCTCCAAATGGTACTGTAACAATTCTGTGAGAGAGAAAAGGAAAATGTGAGTGTGTTTGGAATGAGAAAGGATGACGTTGCAGTGTGCACGTTGCGATTGGATCCTGAAGAATGCGATGGAGAGGAAAGAATAGTTGAGATTGGTGGGGGAAGGGGTGTTGCCAGGTATTGTTGAGAAAGATGGAGAGCTGTTCTCACCTTTGCTGCTTATGGAGTTATTGAGACTCTTCCGACATTGAACCAAGTCCCGAGCTGTGATGCTGCTGAAACTGACCCACCACTATTTGGATAGTCACACTGTGGGTGCGGGGAAACAATACACATCCCTCCTCACCCTCAGGTATTCCATGGGAGCCTCTAATGAAAACCTAGCAGCAGCCCAGCAATTCATTCTCCTTCTAGTCCTGTCTCCAGCACCATGACATTGAAATCTACAGTTGTGTTTTAAGAGATGCCACTTTGAATAGGCCTTAGGCAACCCAGAGAAATTGTATTTTGAGAACAGAGAGGCAAGCCGTTTCCCAGTGCGATCAGGTGGTTAGTCTAATGACACAATAATGCAAGGCCAAAGCATTACCCTGGCAACGCCTTGGGGTCTTTCCCTGCCTGCCTCCCACCCAATGCTCATCCCAAGTTAAAATTGGGGCTTTTGGCCTGATTTATTGCACCATGCACTATTCATTAATGCTAGGCTAGGGGATTCCTTAGTACAGGGATGAAAATCACCTCCCAGGACTCCTCAGTTCAACCACTAAGCTTTCAAATCTTTATCAGAACAGATGACTGCGTACAAAGGCCAGGGTTTATAGAATGATGGTTACCTGGTCATTGGCTGGACAGTCAGAGAGAACACTGCCTTCACCAGTCACGGAAACTCCAATCGAAGTTTATTAATCAAACATTAAATTTAATTGTCTAAAGTCACCCTTGAAGATGGAATTTTCTTTGTTATTTTATGGGAGGTGGGCATCGCTGACTAGCCCAGCATTTATTGCCCATCCCTCATTGCCCTCGAGAAGGTATGGGTGAGCTGAACTCTGAAATTGCTGCAGACCATGGTGGTGTAGGTACACCTACAGTGCAGTTAGGGAGGGAGCTCCAGGAGTTTGACCCAGCAACAGTGAGGGAACGGAAACGGAAATCGGTGGTGGAGAGACTGAATGTTTGTGGATGGGGTGCCAATCGAGCATCCTGCTTTGCCCTATTCCATCGCACATCTGACTTGTAGATGGTGGACAGGCTTTGGGGAGTCAGTGGGTGAGTTACTCACCACAGTATTCCTAATCTCTGATCTG
The DNA here is from genome assembly GCF_964213995.1 of Mustelus asterias. Classification (NCBI taxonomy): domain Eukaryota; kingdom Metazoa; phylum Chordata; class Chondrichthyes; order Carcharhiniformes; family Triakidae; genus Mustelus; species Mustelus asterias. The sequence goes on along the minus strand of NC_135803.1, from coordinate 133,421,136 downwards.
CTCTGATAGCCACTGTATTTATATGGCTAGTTCAGTTTCTGGTCCTGCTGGATTTGTCCTGCTTTTTGTGGATGGAACTTAACTGGGAAATTTTCCACATTGCCAGGTAGATGCCGGTTTTGTAGCTGTACTGGAGTAGCTTGGACTGGGGCATGGCTACTTCTGGAGTACAGGTCTTCAGTCGTATTGCCAGAGTTACCTGGAGGAATAAAGAATCATCAGCCAGGGAGTGGGAGGTGGGGGTGTTAACCTAATGCCATGAGACTTCATGGGGTCTGGAGTCTGTGTTGGGGATTCCCGGGGCAACTCCCTCCTGATGTATACCATCATGCCCCCATCTCTGCTGGATCTGTTTTATCAGTGAGACAAGACAGACTCAGGAATAGTGAAGGAGGTGCCTGGGACATTGTAAGGTATGATTCTGTGAGCATGACTATGTCAGAATGTCCTGCCTGTAAAAGCTGCCAGCCTGTTGGAAGATCGGCGGCTCTTAGGCCCAACAGTACCACTGGAAGTGGTGGCCACTGCTGGGACTGCAGCCAGTCCTGGACTTGCCACCATGGATGAAGCCCCAGAGTGTGGGTAAGTCAGCTTTGGTTCGCTGGGGCCAATCAACCAGGCCTCTAGTTCATGGGGACTGTGGGAGACATTCAGCGGGGCCAACCCTTGCTGCCTGTTGGGCTGTCCATGGACCACAGGTGCCCGGTCAGGGGCCACTTCTCCACTGAGTCTGCTGGTCTCTCCACATGTCCAAATGCACATCTGCCACCAGCCCCCATTGTATATCCCTCAGCACCCCACTACCCACCTCCTGACAGTGCCTGGGCACTGTAAAATCCCCAGCCATGGTCTCAGAATATTGTACTTTAATATAACTTAAGAAAAATCATAAGTAAATGATATATCAAAATAGGTAATAAGGAAACAATCTAAACACTCAGACATGTAAAGATTTGGCAACAAAATGAGGGAATTACTTAAATATATATGGGCCATCGCCAACTTAACTGCCTGTCTTTAAATATAGTTTACCATGAATCTTTTATTCATGCCAACCACAAACATCAAGCTCATTGTTATTCATGGAATATGGTCAAACTTTGCAGGGGCACTCCCTTCTGGTGAACATGATTAAATAGAATGTTGTATTGATATCTCAGGTAATTACATCCGGCAATATAGATTAGCCTGGCAGAGTCACAGAGGAAATAATGACGATGCTTTGAGGAAATGTGTTCTCTTTCAGAGCAGCACCACAGTACAAGTAGGAATAAAACCACTGGAACCGTCACGCAAACCAGCCTCCCATCCATTGACTCTATCTATACACTTCCTGCTGCCTCGGCAAAGCAGCCAGCATAATTAAGGACGTCACGCACCCCAGATATATTCTCTTCCACCTTCTTCCGTCAAGAAAAAGATACAAAAGTCTGCAGTCACAAATGAACAGACTCAAGCACAGCTTCTTCCCTGCTGCCATCAGACTTTTGAATGGACCTACCTCGCATTAACTTGATTTTTCTCTACACCCTAGCTATGACTGTAACACTACATTCTGCACTCTCTCCTTTCCTTCCCTATGAACGGCATGCTTTGTCTGTATAGCGCTCAAGAAACAGTACTTTTTACTGTGTGCTAATACATGTGACAATAATAAATCGAATCAAATCAAATCATTACTCTGCTGTGAAGGGAGGAAGGGATTACTCCAAGTACAGCTAAGAGTGTAAAAGCAAATTACTGCAGAGGCCGAAATCTGAAACCAAAACAGAAAACGCTGGAAAATCTCAGCAGGTCTGACAGCATCTGCGGAGAGAGAATAGAGCCAACGTTTCATCCAAACTCGAAACATTGGCTCTATTCTCTCTCCACAGATGCTGTCAGAACTGCGGAGAGTTTCCAGCATTTTCTGCTTTTGTTACAGTTAAGAGTGCTGTTGCTTTGGTCCACTATTGTTTCTGGTTTCTTTCCTGACTAAAATAAATACAAAGGTATATACAAATTCAATTGATGTGCATTGTTGGACATATTACTAAAGCATATTCAAATTAAAAGAAAGGCTCCAGCTAAAGGTGCTTTGACGTCAGCAACCTTAGATGCATGAAATAGAAATCAGTGCTGGAAAGTGAATTAGACCATCAGTAACGGCAAAGAAAGGGGGCTGATACTTATTATTTTGAGAATTACTGTTGCAGTCTTTCATTTCAGCTAGATTTCTGTTCTTTTAGCTAAGGTCCTTTTAAGCTGTGTTGTGATGGAAAATTCTGCTTAACGCTGCCAGAGATGTTAAAGAAGCATTTGCTGCCATTTGAATTTGTGGCTGGAGTTGCACCCTATGAGTAGCACGGTGGCACAGTGGTTAGCACTGCTGCCTCACAACGTCAGGGACCCGGGTTCAATTCCCGGCTTGGGTCACTGTCTGTGTGGAGTCTGCACGTTCTCCCCGTGTCTATGTGGGTTCCCTCCGGGTGCTCCGGTTTCCTCCCACAGTCCGAAAGATATGATGGGTTGATGCATTGGCCACGCTAAATTCTCCCTCAGTGTACCTGAACAGGTGTGGCAACTAGGGGATTTTCACAGTAACTTTATTGCAGTGTTAAAAACACATCCAGAATTTAGATTCCTCTTTAAGATTTCTTACTCCACATAAATTCCATTTAGAGCAGTGTTCCATTTCATTCTTGATTGGCGCCATGCCTAAAATGGAGTTTATCAGACAGTGCTGTGATTTCATTTGATGGAGTTTAAAGAAAGGATGTGCTTTAGTTACCTATGTTTTTTTAGAGATGAGAGATTGCTCTTACTGGGATGTAATTATTGGATCAGCAACGAGATTGTTTTGGTCAGTAGGACAATGTCTGAGGTCCACTAAAAAGCACAGAATCACACATTTACAGAGACATCTCCAGTCCCAAAAAAGCTTCCATGGGTACAATAAGCTAGACATTGAGCATGTGAATCCTTCTCAATTGATTTAAATGATGCTGACGTTTGATTGGGATAGGCACAGTAAGAAGTCTAACAACGCCAGATTAAAGTACAACAGGTTCTTTTGGAATCAGAGCTTTCGGAGCGCTGCTCCTTCATGGCTAACACCGACATCGCAAACCGCCAGCTCAAAGTGGAGAGGATCTCCAAGAAAATCACGCATATCGACACAGACATCAAGTTTCTACAAAGATGCAAGAAAGCACATTATCTTGCAATTGTGCCTCTGTCTCTATATGCCGTGTTTGTGAACCCACCTCTCCACTCACCTGATGAAGGAGCAGCGCTCCGAAAGCTCGTGATTCCAAATAAACCTGTTGGACTTTAACCTGATTTAAATGATGGGTTTGATGATGGGAGCACGTATAGTAATGCTGATGCAACCTATTATTTTACTTGTTCTTTACAGCTCCTGAAGTGCTGTGCAACCTTTTGTGGGAATGTTCAAAGCACTACATAAATGCAAGTTGTTATTGTATAGGGAGGCACAACAGTGAGGCTGAACACATCATTCCTGGATGTGTACGCATGCATGTATTAGGTTAGGTCACGAGATAGCAAGTCCTAACTTCTGGGAGTCCTTTTTACTTCAGGGTTACTGAACACCTTTTGTGCCCTGCTGTGCTACACATGATTTAACACTGTCCATGCCTTCAGTTCCCGGTTCTATGATTGTTCGGGGCCTGTGGTACACAGTAGAAACAGCATCATTTGCAAACAAAGTCAAGTAGATTGATTTCCTCTTAAAGCTGTAAATACCTGAGAACGGATTGGGTGCTCACTGAGTAGTGCACGTTAAACATTAACTTTACAAAATATATTTATAGATCAATGCAGATTTAATAATGTTGCAAAGCGAAAATGGACAACCTGCACAAAATCCAAAAGAAATCCAACTTCCTTCAAATGAACTTCCTACATTTACTGTAAATGTTCATTCATTGGTAAGAAGTATTGTTATCAGTTGACGTACAAGTTTGAATAAATATTTCTCTTTTTTTGTAGCTAGCAGTTCAGATTGATGAACTGACTGGTTGGGTGAACCATTACATCAGAATCAGGCTGTCTTTTTTTTTTGAAGAAAATTTAACACAATTGAAACCTTTTTTGACCTTGGGAGTTTCTGACAACAGCAGCTTTGCTCAGTTGGACACAAACAAAAAAGTAAGTACAATGCTAAATGACCTTTCAGTCTTTCTCATTTGTAAATGGAGCAGAATTTTCTTTGAAGTGCATTCCTGAGACAGCACCTGGTTACAGGTTTGAAGGCAGGGCAGAACTATAGTCAATTCTGACATTGATTTAATGGACCGGTCGGAAGAATGGTTTTCGTTTGCTATTTTGGTCATCCATTAAATTGATTTAACTCAATTTCAAGAGCAAAGACCACTGTGACTTGTTTATTTGCAAACTGTCCCTACTTGTGAGAATGGGAGAGACTGGTAAGCACTGTTGATCAAGGGTGGCATTCTCCTGCAGGAGAACCAGATACACTGAGTTAGAGGTAACAGCACCCCTTGCTGGCCAAGAGAAGTCATTTCAAATCAGTCAATTAGCACAAACATCTCTGGTAGTCTCTGAGATGGTTGCATACACGGAGAAGGTTAGGAAAAGGTGGAAGCACAGGAAATCATCACATAAGGAACAAAAAGCAGCTGCCAGAGTGTTTTGAACGATGTGCAATTATTTTTATCAACACAGTGGGATAAAACCTCCACTCATCAAAGCCTAAGTGGGGATACTTAACATATCCCAGCCTCAGCACTGGGCATTAAACAATTAAAGACCAGCTGGTTAACATCTGCATAGACATATTGCGGAAGGAATATCTTGAGGATTGGTGTGTATGTTTCACTGATCAGGAGTTCCATTCTAATAAGCCTGATCCATATGCCCCCCACAGCCCCTCTCCACTCCCTAACAGGCACTGCCCAGTGGGCATTGTCAACATGCCAGGCTGGCAAGCTGTCTGTGCCCCTCAGTTGCTGAGCATCCCTGATTTTAATCATTCTCCCTATCTCGATATCTAGGTCCTAAACTCTGGAATTCCCTTCCTAAACCTCTCTGGTATCTCTCTCCTGTCTGGCTATACTCCTACGAAGCAACATTTCGCAATGCTAAAGGCATTACATTAATGCAATAAGGTGACTGTTGTTATAAACATAATGTGGACATACTCTGATATAAACATACTCTAATATAGACACACTCTGGGACACGGTGGCACAGTTGTTAGCACTGCTGCCTCACAGCACCAGGGACCCAGGTTCAATTCCTGGCTTGGGTCACTGTCTGTGTGGAGTCTGCACGTTCTCCCCGTGTCTGCGTGGGTTTCCTCCGGGTGCTCCGGTTTCCTCCCACGGTCCAAATATGTGCGGGTTAGGTGGATTGGCTATGCTAATTTACCCCTTAGTGTCAGGGAGATTAGCAGGGTAAATGTGTGGGGTTATGGGAATAGGGCCTGGGTAGGATTGTGGTTGGTACAGACTCAATGGGCCGAATGGCCTCCTCTGTACTGTAGGGGTTCTATGTTTAAAAACGTGTTCTAACTATAGCACCGATCAATGTCAGCTCCTACCAATCTTACTATCTCCCAGCCACCTCTATGGCCTTCAGCACACTCAATGTACAAGTGTCACTGAAAATGTAGTTTGGGTTCTTTATATTTACAATCACACTGTATTACATCCACAAAACAATCTCAACGTGTTGGGTGCTGTTAGCTGCAGCATAACACTGACAAACACATTGCAAACCATGTAAAGGCTCCTGAGCAAACAATTACATTTTCAATGAAAGTCATGATGTGGAGATGCCGGCGTTGGACTGTGGTAAACACAGTAAGAAGTTTAACAACACCAGGTTAAAGTCCAACAGGTTTATTTGGTAGCAAAAGCCACACAAGCTTTCGAGGCTCTGAGCCCCTTCTTCAGGTGAGTGGGAATTCTGTTCACAAACAGAACTTATAAGACACAGACTCAATTTACATGAATAATGGTTGGAATGCGAATACTTTCACTGGCTGTCTTGTCTGGAGACAATACACATCTTTTTAGCCTGTCTTGATGCTCTCTCCACTCCCATTGTTTTGTTTCTTAAAGACTGGATTAGTTGTAAGTATTCGCATTCCAACCATTATTCATGTAAATTGAGTCTGTGTCTTATAAGTTCTGTTTGTGAACAGAATTCCCACTCACCTGAAGAAGGGGCTCAGAGCCTCGAAAGCTTGTGTGGCTTTTGCTACCAAATAAACCTGTTGGACTTTAACCTGGTGTTGTTAAACTTCTTACTATTTTCAATGAACACAGGCTGTTTACTTCAAGCAATTAAACACGTTGGTTAATCACAAACAGACTTAAATACAGATAATATTCAATGCCTGACAAAATGGGTATCATTTACACTGCAGAGTATCAAACAATGTCTGCCTTTAGTTAACATTACCCCTGAACCCTTTAGCTTAAAAGGATTTTTGCCACTAAGTTGCTGAAAGTGCTAAAAGCACAATGAGGAAAATGGGGCATCTGTTTAAAGTATATTTATTAGTGTCACATGTAGACTTACATTAACACTGCAATGAATTTATTGTGAAAATCCCCTAGTCGCCACACTCCGGCGCCTGTTCGGGTACACTGAGGGAGAATTTAGCACAGCCAATGAACCTAACCAGCACGTCTTTCGGACAGTGGGAGGAAACCGGAGCACCCGGAGGAAATCCATGGGAGAACGTGCAGACTCCGCACAGCCAGTGACCCAAGCCGAGAATCAAACCCGGGTCTCTGGCGCTGTGAGGCAGCAGTGCTAACCACTGTGCCACCATGCCATCTAGGGCATAGACAAACAGGGCAACTAACTGTGCATCTCCTTAACAATTCAAATTGAAGGTCTGAATTCTAAACAGGAAGGATTGCGAAGGAAGTATAAATTAGACTGGGTGCATTCAATATCAATACAGACACAGAAAGAGAAATAAAGAGAAGAGAAACGTATAAGAAAATATAATTATAAAGTCTGATGTTTTTATAATCTCCAAAAGTTAACCCCTAATGGAATTATGTGAAAACCATTGTCAGCATCAGAGAGTTTGATTGACAGTAGTTAACAATTGTCGCACTGACATTTGACAAGACAAGATATTCAGTAGCATACTTGACTCATATCTACCACATGAATAAAATAAATTCACACCTTTCAATGCAGGTCAATGATGAGTAGACAGTGAGATGCCTCCTTTGTGAATATTAGCACAGAGCTGTGGAACTCAAGACTGTTTAAAGTTTGCACATTGGCATTTAACCATGAACATGGTCCCCGCCTGAAGTTGCTGGATCATTTATAGGTAAATAAGTTTAAGCTTATTTATTAGTGCCACAAGTAGGTTTACATTAACACCGCAATGACGTTACTGTGAAAATCCAATGAGAAGCACCATTACCCTCCCTATTACTTGGATGGAAAACCTGGCTGAATATATGCTTGCCTAATACAGCATATTGCCTGGTTTAAACTCAGCAATGCAATGTGAACACTGCTGGTATATTTGAAGAATAATAAATGACTGGCAACGTGACTAAGGTAGTGATTCTATACTGTTCACACTGATATCAATCTGAACTCGACTCCTGCCATTTACCTCATTATTACAACATTAGACGGGGGTCTATTTTGACTTTTGGGTAAGTGGCTGATGCAGACCAGCTGGTCCATTCCCGTGGTAAAGAATCCCAGATAACACTGAGACCTGGTCTCATTGACCTGGGAAGGGAAGGTGGGAATGGCGGGGGAAGGGGGGTGGGGGAATGGGGTGTGGAGGCAGCGCAGAACTTGGAGGTGGCGATCCGGAGGCAACAGCAGCCCAGTTAATTTTTGTGGACCTCCAAGGTATCCTCCTGATCATTTGAAACCCACAAACTAATCTAAGGCACCCCTTTGCTCAGCTACTTCCTTCACCTGTGGCATTCTGGTTTTAGGAGCTTAGTTTAGGTGCGGTGTGACGTTAGTCTTTGGACTGGGTGGCTTTCCGCGCCTTCAGTAAATGTGTCTCCACTTGTCTTCTATATACCTCTGCTGGATTTCGCAACAGTTCTTTTCACTGATGCCTTGGCCTTTCCATTTGACTGGCGATAGTGCAAGATGATGTGTAATGTTGAATTTCCCAATCTTATAAAATGGTTGAATTCTTCATTTGTGAACCGAGAGCCATCGTCACCCATCACTAGAATGCCATATCAACTGAAGTATGCTTTTAGATATCCTTTCACCACTACCTCTTGTAGCACTTGGGGAATTGCTTTGTGTTGGGTAGTTCACTTGATTGGAGCAAGGCACTTGCGAGTCAAATTCAATGGGTGAAACTTTACGACAAATGTTGTAAGTGTCCAGCGAGCATGAAAATTAGAGTTTTGGATCCATTCTTTGGGTGCGTTTTACTCCCAATCTTGTGAACTTAGTGCATGAAAAATGGCCTAGTCTTTGTCTAGCTACTTGAGGTTGTGGGAGGGGCCTAAATCACCAGCCAGCAGCAAAGGGAGCTATTGCACATGTGCAGACCTCTGTGTCTGCACATGCGCAATTCCAACAGCAGAGGCCTGGCAGAGAGAGAGAGAGAGAGAGAGCTGTCAGGCCTCTGCTGATGCAACTGGCCTCAACACAGCTCCCAATCCCCCCACAATCGCGGGGGCCCACAGCCGATCACGAGCCCTACACCATCCAAAAATGTAGCCCTCATCACCCAGACCGATTGCCCTCACTACCCCCACCAATCGCAGGCAGAGCAGCAGCAGGGCCACCCTCTCTCCCTCCCACTGATCACCTGCAGAGTGGCAACAGGGCCCCTCTCGCCCCGACCAATCTGATGCAGAATGTCCAGCGATCCTCCCACCCTCCCCGGTTGGGGCTGCCTCAGCCTGGTCCCAACCCCTCCAGATACTGGCCCACAGGCCCTGCCCCCTACAGGCTCCACCCCCTGGCACAGACCAGTGAGCATTGCCAAGGCGCCAGGCTTGCACTGCCAGGCTGGCACTGCCCAAGGGGCACCTCCATTACCCTTGACCTCCCCGGGGGGGCCTCAATGACCTTTGGTTCTACCGGTGAGGGCAACATGACTGTTCCCGTTCATGGGGGGGAGGTGTTTTCCTCGCCAGAGAGAACCTCTCCCGATGAAGCCACAAAGGCAAGGACCCCGGATGATTGAGCGCCGTGCTCACTAAACATATGTAAATGAATATTAGAATAAATTTAAATAATATATTCAGCTTCTCACCGGAAATGGGCGAGAGGATGACCTCGCCGGAAATCCAGTTCCAGTAAGATTGCGACAGCTGATAAATCGGGCGTGATTCTGATTTCTCGGCTCTCGCATGGTTTTATTGGCTCACTCCACCCATCAATGGCGAGCCAGGAAAATTCCACCCAATGTCTCTGCTGGGGCGATGAGCTCCATCTCATGTTGATTTGCTGCTTCACATTGAATCTTTGTCAACACGTTTAGGGTTGCCAAGCAAGCTTTAGACTTTTTCCAGCTGAGATGGGAACTTCAGATCTTCCTGCTTGCATTGCATTGGACCGTCAGATTAATTTGTCCTCTCGGTATGAGTCTTGTGCTATGATATAGCCTCAATCTGACTTTCCAGGGCTCTATTTTTGGATCGTCATGTTGAGCTACTTGGCACAGGTCTATGAAGGTCATGATGTTACATGATGCACCAGTGTCTAGCTGGAACTGCATGTTCTCTTGATACTCTTCTGCAGTCATCACTGTAACAGTCACAAACCATTAATCACCTCTAGATTTGATTGAACCAATCTGTTGTATCATGTACAGTGCTTCATCAGACTCTGCTGCTCGTATCACTCCATCTATGCAGTCTTGTTTTGCTTCAGTCTAATCAAATACTTGTCTGCAAACGGTTACGCATCTTTCAGTTAAAGCACTGCTCTCTCCATGCTGGGCAATCCTCCTTTCCCTTTGTCTGATATCATCTGCATTATTTGTATCCTGCCCTTTGACTGTGATTGCTCTGCTCTTTAACTCTGCAAAGCCTCACAGCATCATGTACCTCCTAGTCTGCTCTGCCCATATCGATGCTCCAGCTCATGTTTTTAAGCTCTGCATTTCTATGCACGTCTTTTGCTTTCCTGAGTGTAAGTTTCTCCTCCATCAGTAGATGTTCTCACACTGAAGGGTCCCTTATGCCTTAGAAAATTCTATCTTTACTTAGGGGGGATCCCGCTGCCACTCTGCATCACAATCGGCGGGGAGTGCAATTGGCCTGAGCAGTGGGGGCACAGTAGGGGCTATATTTTCAGTCGGTGTGGGGCTCGCGATCGGCCGCTGGCTCCAGCGATTGTGGGAGGGGTGGGCGCTACGTTGAGGTTGGCTGCAAAAGCAGAGGCCTGACAGCTCTCTTTCTCTCGGTTAGGCCTCTGCTATTGGAATTGCGCATGTGCAGACACAAAGGTCTGCACATGCGCCATAGCTCCCTCTGCTGCTGGCTGGTGAATTAAGCCTGTAGAAGCTAGAAACAGTCCAGCCTATTTTTTCATGAACTGTGTGCACAAGATTGGGCGTAAAAACATACCCAAAAAAAATGGATCTGCAACTCTCCCATTTTCATGCTAGCTGGACACTTAGAATTTTTCTCGTAAAATTCTGCCCATGGTTTGAAAGTAAACTTCACCCAGGGTTCAAAACATTCATTCAAAGCTTTCAAAGTTTCTGCCATTTTCTTTGATTGTCACTTAGATTTAGGATGGTATACAATTTCTAGTCTCTCCCCAGCATGGTGGGCTTAGCACTGCTGCCTCATAATGCCAGGGACCCGGATTCAATTCCCGGCTTGGGTCAATGCCTGTGCGGAGTCTGCCTGTTCTCCCCGTGTCTGCGTGGGTTTCCTCCGGGTGCTCCAGTTTCCTCCCACAGCCCGAAAGACGTTCTGGTAAGGTACATTGGCCGTGCTGAATTCTCTCTCAGTGTACCCGAACAGGCACCACAGTGTGGCGACGAGGGGATTTTCACAGTAACTTCATTGCAGTGTTAATGTAAGCCAATTTGTGACACTAATAAATAAATAGCAGTGTTAGAAATGTGGCTATTTTTATCAGTTGCAGCTTGTTAATTAAGTCTGTCATTGCATGTGGAAAAACTGCCAGTTCTGCCATGCATCACCTTTCATTTCGACTGAAGCTGGATTTGGAATGTTTAGTGCCACATTCACTCACCCAGTATTTTACTTGCAACCTTCTGTATGTGTTTGCTTTTCCTTATCCTCTTTCAATAGCTTTTTGATGATTTGGATGATTTTGTGTGCCATTCTGAGCTGTCTTCTCTGTAGTATTTCAAGTTTTCAGAACTCTCTTTTGTCCCTACTTCCTGGCACCATGGCCAGAACTCTACCACCTCACCTGCCTAGAACCAAAGCCGGCAAAGGTCCAACAATGGAAATCTCCATTTACCTCGGGCGGGATTTCTGGTCTCGCCCGGGCAAGGCCGTGAAATCCTGCCCAATGCTTCAAGTCCAAAGACAGCAGTGCTGCCCGATTGTGGACACATCCTTACATAAGTTGAAATCTCCGCTTTATAATTGCCAGGGGCAAACATTGACTGTATTAAGTCAAATGAGAAGCTCCCATTGCCTTGAGATGCTTTAAGGTGGGAGGAAATGGGGAATATGCCGCGGGATTCCTGTTTGAACCTAGGCACTGCTTCTCATAGTTTCCGGTTAACCTGCCTCGTGCAATTCCAACATCTTCTGCTTGCATTTCCCATTCGCGTTTTGTTTTCCATCCTTACAATTTTCCAATGGGCTTTTTTTTTTAAAAAAGGAACAAAGAACAACAAAGAACAATACAGCACAGGAACAGGCCCTTCGGCCCTCCAAGCCCGCGCCGCTCCCTGGTCCAAACTAGATCATTCTTTTGTATCCCTCCATTCCCACTCCGTTCATATGGCTATCTAGATAAGTCTTAAACGTTCCCAGTGTGTCCGCCTCCACCACCTTGCCTGGCAGCGCATTCCAGGCCCCCACCACCCTCACCTTCTGATATCTGTGTTAAACCTCCCCCCCTCACCTTGAACCTATGACCCCTCGTGAACGTCACCACCGACCTGGGGAAAAGCTTCCCACCGTTCACCCTATCTATGCCTTTCATAATTTTATACACCTCTATTAAGTCTCCCCTCATCCTCCATCTTTCCAGGGAGAACAACCCCAGTTTACCCAATCTCTCCTCATAACTAAGCCCCTCCATACCAGGCAACATCCTGGTAAACCTCCTCTGTACTCTCTCCAAAGCCTCCACGTCCTTCTGGTAGTGTGGCGACCAGAACTGGACGCAGTATTCCAAATGCAGCCGAACCAACGTTCTATACATCTGCAACATCAGACCCCAACTTTTATACTCTATGCCCCGTCCTATAAAGGCAAGCATGCCATATGCCTTCTTCACCACCTTCTCCACCTGTAACATCACCTTCAAGGATCTGTGGACTTTCACACCCAGGTCCCTCTGCGTATCTACACCCTTTATGGTTCTGCCATTTATCGTATAGCTCCTCCCTACATTATTTCTACCAAAATGCATCACTTCGCATTTATCAGGATTGAACTCCATCTGCCATTTCTTTGCCCAAATTTCCAGCCTATCTATATCCTTCTGTAGCTTCTGACAATGCTCCTCACTATCTGCAAGTCCTGCCAATTTTGTGTCGTCCGCAAACTCACTAATCACCCCAGTTACACCTTCTTCCAGATCGTTTATATAAATCACAAACAGCAGAGGTCCCAATACAGAGCCCCGCGGAACACCACTAGTCACAGGCCTCCAGCCGGAAAAAGACCCTTCCACTACCACCCTCTTGCAACAAGGAATGGAAAGATTCCTTTCTGGTTGGAAATAGGAGAAGGGGTGGGAAGGGAGTGTGGATCCTCCTCGGAGAACCTGTTAACCTGAGAAAACTCCAACTGGGAAAATGACCAGGTCCCTTTCGCAGGCTGAGCACCCATCATTAGACCAACAATCTTTGGAAGTGGAAATAACTGAGTCAGCCTGAGACACAGGCTGAGGTTTCTTTGCCGGAGTACGGAAACAGTTACTTATTTTATATTTTTTCTTTCGAGTCACACGCAGATCTTTTGGTAGCACCAGGGTGGGAGACACCTGCCAGCACTTACCAGTGAAGAGGTTCCCGGTAAAGACAAACTTCTCTCTATATATTTGACTCTCTGGGTTGCGTTGCTTCTGCGCACTTGGATCAATCGGCTTAACCATTTGGAGGTTGGGGGTGAACCTGGGTTATTCTGGTGCTTTTATTCGATGTACCTGCCAGTCAACCCTGCATGGTCTCCAAGGCTGGGCTCCCAAGCCAGGCGGCTGCACTCAAAGGGAGATGATGGCCTCGTGGTATTATCGCTAGACTATTAATCCAGAAACTCAGCTAATGTTCTGGGGACCAGGGTTCAAATCCCACCACGGCAGATGGTGGGATTTGAATTCCACAAAAATATCTGGAATTAAGAATCTACTGATGACCATGAAATCAAAAGGGCGGCACGGTAGCACAGTGGTTAGCACTGCTGCTTCACAGCACCAGGGACCTGGGTTCAATTCCCGGCTTGGGTCACTGTCTGTGTGGAGTTTGCACATTCTCCTCGTGTCGGCGTGGGTTTCCTCCGGGTGCTCCGGTTTCCTCCCACAGTCCAAAGATGTGCGGGTTAGGTTGATTGGCCATGCTAAAAAAAAACAAATTGTCCTAAGATGTGTAGGTTAGAGGGATTAGTGGGTAAATATGTAGGGATATGGCGGTAGGGCCTGGGTGGGATTGTGGTCGGTGCAGACTCGATGGGCCGAATGGCCTCTTTCTGTACTGTAGGGTTTCTATGATTCTTCTATGATTATCCCTTGTCGGAAAAACACATCTGGTTCACGAATTCCCTTTAAGGAAGGAAATCTGCTGTCCTTACCTGGTCTGGCCGACATGTGACTCCAGCCACAGCAATGTGGTTGACTCTCAACTGCCCTCTGAACAAGGGCAACTAGGGATGGGCAATAAATGCTGGCCAGCCAGTGATGCCCATGTCCCATGAATGAATTTTTAAAAAATTCCCTCCTCCCAGCTAGTCCTGCAGGGTGTCCGAGGCTGATCTCCCAGGTCAGGCCTGGCCGACGCACTCCCTCCTCCCAGCTAATCCTGCGGGGTGTCCGAGGCTGGTCTCTCAGGCCAGGCCTGGCGGTTGCTCTCCTTCCAATCCCCGCTTGCCCGCCCTCTGCCACCCTTCAGTTTCTGCAGCTAATGACCATAATCATAGTAAGTGTAATGTTTATGAGCAATCGATTCAGCTGAAGAAACGTGGGTGCGCCGTGGAATTGTTTGTCTTGTTGAAGTGTGTCGTGTTACTGAAAAGGTTGGAAACCACTGGCACAGAGCTCCATCTCCTGGAAGGTCAATTTTTTAACAAGAGCAGACATACTCTAAAATCCAGAATTTGCTCTATTTTGACATGACTACAACTGCCTTGAGTGAGAGATCTGAAACACAATCCTTCAAAATAAGGACCGGAGTCAATAGCCCCTAAACTGTTTACAATCTACAAGGCAGTGGAGATTCACCTCACCAATGTTGAGCTGCCCTCTGGTGTCAGTATTAAATGCCACCTAGATGGAAAACACTTTAATCTCACTCATCTCTGTGTCTAAATTCAACTGACTACCACAGACATACATGACCTATAGTTTGGGCTATGCCATTCTGGACCAGGTCCACATACTGCATATAGGAAACTCGACCTGTCCTTGACCTTTGCCAAAACAAAACTCATATATCAACCCATACCTGGTTAGCCAAATATTCCACCTGCAATATATGTTGCAGTAGAATCTCTGGGATATATTGAGCACTTCCCTTACATTGGCAGCCACCTCTCTCAAAAGGCCATCAGCACAAGATCCAACACCAGATCAGTTCTGCCAGCTCAACCTTCTACAAACTACAGCTAGTGTTTGACAACAAAGACCTCCACAACCAATAAAAGTCCTAGTGTACAAAGCTAAGACTGCCATCACCGCACTCCTGTCCTGCAATGAGACTTGGACAATGTAACAACCAGCAATGCTTCGCTGCATCCTCCAGATTCAATGGGAGGACCACCGAACAAATGCTAGCGTTCTTCTAGAAGCCAGCTCCACATGCATTCAGGCAAAACTCCTGAAAAATCAACTTCGATGGATAGAATACTGTACGCAAAGAACTGAAAAGCATCTCCCCTGCCAGGTCCTGTTTTCTCAGTTCTCAAATGGCCAACGTTCCAAGGGAGGACATAGAAAACCCTTTAAAGACACTCTGAAGCTCTGCTTGAGGTGCAACCACAATGATATTAATGACTGGGAGGAACTTGCTGCCAATTGTCCAAAATGGCACCAACCTGTCCATCAAACTGCATCACGCTTTGAGTCACAACATCTTAATGATGAGGCAGAGCAGTGGCAGAGAAGGAAAGAAAAGAGCGCAAATCCTGCACTCCAGATTCCACTATTTTGTGGGAGATCCTTCCTCATGCACCCAAAGATCTGTGGGTCAAGAACCAGTCTGTTCAGTCACGTGAAGACCAATGGCAGAAACGTGTGACCCTGAGGAGACATCATCCTTGAATCGAGGTCAGCTGATGGTGACTCTAAAATGATTATGCTAATGCTTATCAACTGCCTTTGCTCCAAATTCAAGTTATATTAAATGCCATGCAAAGCAAGAGGTGCCTTTCTGAAGCATTTTTGGATGTGGGTGCCATTGGCAAGACCAGTATTTATTGCTTATCCCTGCCAAGATGCTGGTGGGCCTAATTCATCTCAAACCACTGTAGTGGCTGATAGGCTACTTCAGTGTGAGGATGGAATTGAATGTAGGATAAGGACAACGGATTTCCTTCCCTGAAAGACATTAGTCGTTGGCTTTTTGCAGCAATATGACAGCTTCTTGGGAACTTCGCAGTTTTTAATTTCCAGATTTTTAAAAACTGAATTTATGTTTAAGATTGTCACGGTGAGATATTAAACCGTAAATTAATAGTCCAGGCTTCTGAATTGCTAGTCCAGTAACTTAACTACTACACTACTTGTCACTTCATTTCTTGATTCAATCTTACAGTTACAAAGCCCATGCGCAGAGTGCACAGGGCAAGCCCTTAATACATCACCTTCCTTGCTCCAAAAATCAATTCAAATTGAATCCAATTCATGGTCCCCACAAGAGAGACAAACAAGATCTAAGCTGACAAGATAAGGCATTGCCATCAGTCTTGGGCTTGATCTGACACTTGTTCTCGGTCTTTTGGCTAAGATCAAGTGCACCCCTGCCAGGTGATCATGGTTTTATCCCCACCAGGTAAGTATCATTGACTCTCCTGTAATCAACACATAAGCAGCAAAACCAATTACCTCCATTTGGGTCGGAATATGAGACACTGCTGCCCCCTTCTGAATATCAGCGGTATGATTTGTATAATTGGTGATGGTAAGGCATATAATTGAACTCGACATTAAGTAACCCACATTTTGCAAAGAGTCCAGCCTCCAGCATCCTCCGATTGATGATCCTTTATAGCAGGTTAGTGAATAGGAATACATTTTCATATTGTTAATGACCATACTTCAGACTAAGTTGGACCAATTAAGATTCTCCCTACAGATGAGCCCAAACTTGTTTCGGAAAAGATTAAAAAGAAAACACATTGAATATTTGAAATACACTTCAAATGATTTTTCAGCACTTTTAAGATATTTAATGTTCGTTTTGGTTAATAAGGAGCATCTTGCCCCTTTCATAACCTTCTCCACTGCACTCATTAATTTTAGCATTTTTTTGAAAAACAAAGCAGAAAGGGAAAGTGCTGATGGGTTATTCATTCAGATTCAGAGCTGCCACGAGGATTGCACCTACTCGAAACTAAGTTCAGTTTTGTTATCCCTTGATGGGTGGCATAGTGGATAGCACTGCTGCCTCACAACGCCAGGGACCTGGGTTCGATTCCCGGCTTGGGTCACTGTCTGTGCGGAGTCTGCATGGTCTCCCCATGTCTGTGGGGGTTTCCTCCGGGTGCTTCGGTTTCCTCCCACAGTCCGAAAGACGTGCTGGTTAGGTGCATTGGCCATGTTAAATTCTCCCTCCATGTACCCGAACAGGCGCCGGAGTGTGGCGACTAGGGGATTTTCACAGTAAATTCATTGCAGTGTTAATGTAAGCCTACTTGTGACACTAATAAATAAATTAAAATGAACTGTCTAGATCAACATAGAATCATAGAAACTCTACAGTGCAGAAAGAGGCCACTGGGCCCATCGAGTCTGCACCGACCACAATCCCACCCAGGCCCTACCCCCATATCCCTACACATTTACCCGCTAATCCCTCTAACCTACACATCTCAGGACACTAAGGGGCAATTTTAGCATGGCCAATTGACCTAACCCGCACATCTTTGGACTGTGGGAGGAAACTGGAGCACCCGGAGGAAACCCACGCAGGCACGAGGAGAATGTGTAAACTCCACACAGACAGTGACCCAAGCCGGGAATTGAACCCAGGTCCCTGGAGCTGTGAAGCAGCAGTGCTAACCACTGTGCTACCGTGCCGCCAAGCACATATACACAAAACACATAATGCTGACCTTGGTAACTAATTGTTATTTCCCGCTCCACAAATATGACTCAGAGATTGTTTGCCGAGTACCGCTGCTGTCTTTGCACTGCAGCAGAAAGCAGGAGCAAATGACCTCGGCATGCATAGACTTAACAGGTCCACGTCTCACAGAACAAAACCAGTCAGACGGCTCCTGCAAAAAGTCTTGTTTCAAAATCAAAGAACAAAGAACAAAGAACAGTACAGCACAGGAAACAGGCCCTTCGGCCCTCCAAGCCTGTGCCGCTCCTTGGTCCAACCAGACCAATCGTTTGTATCCCTCCATTCCCAGGCTGCTCATGTGACTATCCAGGTAAGTCTTAAACGATGTCAGCGTGCCTGCCTCCACCACCCTACTTGGCAGCGCATTCCAGGCCCCCACCACCCTCTGTGTAAAAAACGTCCCTCTGATATCTGAGTTATACTTCGCCCCTCTCAGCTTGAGCCCGTGACCCTCGTGATCGTCACCTCCGACCTGGGAAGAAGCTTCCCACTGTTCACCCTATCTATACCCTTCATAATCTTGTACACAAAATCTAAATGTAAAAGCCAGGTGAGGAGAGGTAAATAGCTCCTCGGCCTTTTGGCTAAGTTAAGTTAATTTATTCGTCACGAGCAGGCTTACATTAACACTGCAGTGAAGTTACTGTGAAAATCCCCTAGTCGCCACACTCCGGCACCATTCAGGTACACTGAGGGAGAATTTGGCATGGCCAATGCACCTAACCAGCACATCTTTCGGCGTGTGAGAGGAAACCAGAGCACCCGGAGGAGACCCACGCAGACACGGGGGGGGAATGTGCAGACTCTGCACAGACAGTGACCCAAGCCGGGAATTGAAGCCGGGTCCCTGGCGCTGTGAGGCAGCCGTGCTAACCACTGCTGGACTAAGATCAAGCATTAGATCAAATCCAAGATGGGGCACAATGTCTTATCTTGTCAGCTTGGGTCTTACTTGTCTCTCTTGTGGGGACCATGAATTGGATTCAATTGGAATTTGAATTTGATTTTTGGAGCGAGGAATGGAATTGGGCCACTCTGAGCATTGACTTTGCAACTTTAAGAATGAAGTAAATTTTTTAAAAACAGCCACTCCTCGTTTAACCACAAGTTATTTTTTAAAAAAGAATATGCTGGCCAATTCAATGTGTTTAAATGAACTTTTAACTGTAAAAGACTCACAGAGACAGGTTTCCTTGTAAGGTTTTAAAAAAGAGAAGTGTTTATTGTACTTAACACCCAGTCTAATAAAAATAATGAAGCGTTCTGACCCTCATCAATTCACACACACGCACACCACAGAAGTAAGTTACAAAGTGGGAGGATAGATTAAGCAGTATCGTTAAGTCCAATAAATGTTAGTGGTGTATGGATCTCGTAGACTGACGACTTTGATGGATTCAAGCTGGGTTTGATGGTCTCGCAGGGTTCAGCAATGAGACAATCTATAGATATTGATGGACGATTTATATCTGTTCTTCTTGAGGCAGCAGCTGCTGGGATGATTCTTAAAGCGCTGCTTGTGGTGACTGGATAGTCAAAACAGCAGCCAGATGCAGGATGGGTAGGGGGAAGCGAGTCAGGGGTCCTGTTACTTAAGTGCCTCTTCTTCTTCTGGCCTGGAAATAAAGCAATTTCTTAAACACAAAGGAGGGTTAGTTAGCTCATCAAATGATCCCCTCTCCTCACCTGACCAGTTGCCCAAATATGGTCGTAGTGAATTAATTAAAAAACCCATGGTTTAGACAAGATTAGATTATGATTGGACAAGTTCTTTTCTCAGGTAGGGTCCATTCCCCAAAGTTATTGTCCGCATCCAATTGAATCCACAGGTTATTGTCTGGATGTTTTGTAAATTAGTCAGGAGATGGTTCATTCACACTACTCCAAGGTGAGTATCTCTGATGGAGTTTCATTGAAAGGCTCCATTTTAAAGGCTGTGGAATTTATGATGTACTGACATGCAAATGTCCTGCCATCTTAGAAGCTGTTGCTTTAAATTACTGGAATTCTTCTGATTGTGGTATATTTGGAATTGACTGATATCTGATTTTGTGGTATATTTGGAATTGACTGATATCTGATTGTGTGGTATATTTGGAATTGACTGATTCTGATTGTGTGGTATATTTGGAATTGACTGATTCTGATTGTGTGGTATATTTGGAATTGACTGATAACTGATTGTGTGGTATATTTGGAATTGACTGATATCTGATTGTGGTATATTTGGAATTGACTGATATCTGATTGTGTGGTATATTTGGAATTGACTGATATCTGATTGTGGTATATTTGGAATTGACTGACAATCGGATTGTGCGGTATATTTGGAATTGACTGATATCTGATTGTGTGGTATATTTGGAATTGGCTGTTATCTGATTGTGTGGTATATTTGGAATTGACTGATTCTGATTGTGTGGTATATTTGGAATTGACTGATATCTGATTGTGTGGTATATTTGGAATTGACTGATATCTGATTGTGTGGTATATTTGGAATTGACTGATATCTGATTGTGTGGTATATTTGGAATTGACTGATATCTGATTGTGTGGTATATTTGGAATTGGCTGTTATCTGATTGTGTGGTATATTTGGAATTGACTGATTCTGATTGTGTGGTATATTTGGAATTGACTGATATCTGATTGTGTGTATTTGGAATTGATTGATATCTGATTGTGGTATATTTGAAATTGACTGATATCTGATTGTGGTATATTTGGAATTGGCTGTTATCTGATTGTGTGGTATATTTGGGAGTCGACTGATATCCAATTGTCTGGGATATTTACATTTGCACAAATGCCAAAAGCTTTTCTTCATAAAGTTGAAGTAACTTGTCATATTCAGACTCTTTGTCAACATTACACAATCTTCCCTCTTGCATTGCAAAACAGTTTCTCCTATTGTCAGAGACTTGCTTTCTTGTATTACAGTTAGCTCTGTACCTGATATCTCCCATAAGACCATAAGACCCAGGAGCAGAATTAGGCCACTCAGCCCATCAAGTTTGCTCTGCCATTCAATCATGGCTGATACTTTTCTCATCCCCATTCTCCTGCCTTTTCCCCATAACCCCTGATCCCCTTATTAATCAAGACCCTATCTATCTCTATCTTAAAGACACTCAATGACATGGCCTCCACAGCCTTCTGCGGCAAAGAGTTCCACAGATTCACCACTCTCTGGCTGAAGAAATTCCTCCTCATCTCTGTTTTAAAGGATTGTCCCTTTAGCCTGAGGTTGTGCCCTCTGGTTCTAGTTTCTCCTACTAGTGGAAACATCCTCTCCATGTTCTCTCTATCCAGGTCCCGCAGTATCCTGTAAGTTTCAATAAGATCCCCCTCATCCTTCTAAACTCCAACGAGTACAGACCCAGGGTCCTCAACTGTTCCTCATATGACAAGCTCTTCATTCCAGGGATCATTCGTGTGAACCTCCTCTGGACCCTTTCCAAGGCCAGCACATCCTTCCTCAGATATGGGGCCAAAACTGCTCACAATACTCCAAATGGGGTCTGACCAGAGCCTTATACAGCCTGAGAAGTACATCTTGTATTCTAGCCCTCTTGTCATGAATGCTAACATTGCATTTGCCTTCCTAACTACCAACTGAACCTGCACATTAATCTTAAGAGAACCTTGCACAAGGACTCCCAAGTCCCTTTGTGTTTCTGATTTCCTAAGCATTTCCCCATTTAGAAAATAGTCTATGCCTCCATTCCTCCTTCCAAAGTGCATAACTTCACACTTTTCCACATTGAATTCCATCTGCCATTTCTTTGCCCACTTTCCTAACCTGTCCAAGTCCTTCTGCAGCACCCCCCCCCCCCCCCGCCGTCCCCCGCTTCCTCAATACTACCTGTCCCTCTACATATCTTTGTATCATCTGCAAACTTAACAACAGTGTCTTCAGTTCCTTCTTCGAAATCTTTGATGTATATTGTGAAAAGTTGTGGTCCCAGTACCGACCCCTGAGGCAGACCACTAGTCACCAGTTGCCATCCTGAAAAAGACCCCTTTATCCCCACTCTCTGCCTTCTGCCAGTCAGCTAATCCTCTTTTCATGCCAGGATCTTACCTTTAACACCATGGGCTCTTAACTTATTTAACAGTCTCCTATGCGGCACCTTGTCAAAGGCCTTCTGGAAATCTAAATAAATCACGTCCACTGGTTCTCCTTTATTTAACTTCCTTGTTACCTCCTCAAAGAACTCTAACAGATTTGTCAGACATGACCTCGCCTTGATGAAGCCACTCCCAAGTGATGAGCAGTGTTATAATCCTGTTTTCTGCAGAAACTAGCTGTCATTCATTCTGGTGTCTTTCAGGAGTAATTGTGTTTTGTGTTATTTAAATTGTTTATTACCCGAACAATTACCAGAACAACAAGAGATTACTACCCTGCCGAGTGCTCTTGCTATCTCATTTTGTGGCACTTTCTCCACAAAGCCACATTTCACTTACTTAACTATTCAATGTTATTGTGATCAGAGCTACCGGATAGCCCAATTTATCTTGATATTGATTCGGGGAGAGAATACGCCATTAAAAAAATGCTTATAGAGTCAGATCACATAGGACTTCAGCACCCATGTCAGATGTCAGCCTTCGCTGGCATACGATAAGATGCCACAAAGGAGGTTATTGCGCAAAGTTAGGACTCATGGGATTTGGGTAATGGATTAAAGATTTAACAGACAGAAAACAAAAGGAGTAAACGGGTCATTTTTGAAATATCAGCCATTACCAGTGGAGTAGCACAGGGATCAGTCCTTGGGGCTCAATTATTTACAATCTATATCAATTACTTGGATGTGGAGACTGAATGTAATGGATCCAGATTTGCTGATCATGTAAAATTAGGTGGGAAATTAAACTGGAAGGAAGATGAAAATGTTTGCAAAAGGATATAGACAGACTGAGTGAGTGAGCAACGCAGGTGGAATATAGTATGGGGAAATGTTCACTTATCCACTCTATTAGGAAAAATAATTTCTTAAGTGGTGAGAGACTGGGAAATATTGGTATTCAGGGAGACCTGGGTGTCCTTGTACACAAATCACATAAGGTTAATAGGCATGTACAGCAGTTAAGAAAGAAAATGGTACATTAGCCTTTAATACAAAGAGATTGGAATGTAAAGAAATCTTCGAGCCATGATGAGACCACACCTGAAATGCTGTGTTTGGTCCCTTTTCTGAAGGAAAGATATGTTTGCCTGGGAGCGAGTGCAACAAATGTTCACTCGACTGACTCCTGGGGTGAGGGGATTATCCAGGGAAACAACGCCTATCTACCTGAGAATTTAGGGAAATGGGAGGCGATCCAATTCAAACTTACAAAATCCATCAGGGACTTGGAGCGGCACGGTGGCACAGTGGTTAGCCTCACAGCACCAGGGATCCGGGATCAATTCCAACTTTGGGTCACTGTCTGTGTGGAGTTTGCACGTTCTCCCTGTGTCCACATGGCTTATCTCCAGGTGCTCTGGTTTCCTCCCACAGTCTAAAGGTGTGCAGGTTAGGTGCATTGGCCATGCTAAATTGACCCTTGCTGTCCAACAAATGTGTAGGTTAGTTGGATTGGCCATGATCAATGCGCAGGGTTATGGGGATAGGGTGAGGAAGTGGGCCTAGATAGAGTGCTCTTTCGTAGGGTCAGTGCAGACTTGATGGGCTGACTGGCCTCTTTCTGCATTGTTGAGATTCGACGGGTTCTATGGATTTGACGCAATGCTGGGAAGATGCCTCCTCCGGCTGCAAAGTTTAGAATCAGGGCTCATCATCTCAGAATCAGATGAGGAGAATGTTCTTCACTCAAAGGGTTCTGAATCTCTGGAATTCTTCACCTCTGAGAGCTGTGAATGCTCAGCCATTGACTATATTGAAGATTGAAATCAATAGGTTGTTGGTACTAAGGAAATGAAGGGATAATGGGATGAATGGATCAAGGGAGGAGACAAGCCATGATCTTATGGAATGACAGACAGGCTCAATGGGCTGAATGGTCCACTACTGCTTCTATTTCTTATTTTCATTGTTCTAAAACAGCGATTCTAAAACTTGTGGTTGAAGAACCACTTTTCAAAAGACTTTGTAAACATGAATCCCCTTCACTCACCTAAATTACAATACTAATTTAATGAAACTCCTTGCACATTTACATTTTGGAACGTGTTCACTAGTGTCTTGTTAAATGATTTGAGTGAAATTTGGTCAATGTGGTGAACAATAATGTGATTGTTGATGTGAAAACTTTTACCCTCCCTTCAGCTGAAAGATAATCCTCCAGGTTCAACAATATTCCTCCCAAATATCTCAGTGTACACCACCCTCCACTCCACCTGGAGTGGCATTAGGCCTGGTGCCTCCTGTTGGGGACACTGACATAATTTCCAATGTTACCCTCCACCACATGCCAACTCACTGAACAACCCGCTGAGTGTTTCCAGACTTTTCCCAATCAAAAGATTGAAGAGAATCAATCGTTGAATCATAGAATCCATACAGTGCAGAAGGAGGTCATTCGGCCCATCGAGTCTGCACCGACAACAATCCCACCTAGGCCCTATCCCCGTAACCCCATATATATACCCCGCTAATCCCTCTAACCTATGAATCCCAGGACACTAAGGGCAATTGAGCATGGCCAATGCATCTAACCTGCACATCTTTGGGAGGAAACCGGAGCACCCGGAAGAAACCCACGCAGACACGGAATGTGCAAACTCCGCACAGACAGTGACCCAAGCCGGGAATTGAACCCAGGTCCCTGGAGCTGTGAGGCAGTAGTGCTGACCACTGTGCTACCATGCCGCCCAGATTTTTTCAAGCAACAATTATTGTCATGATGGTGATTACTGAGACTTTATATTGCGGATTGTTTTAAGAATTGATTTTCAATTCCAACAGCTGCCATGCTGGGATTTGAACCCACGTCCCCAGGGCAATAGCCTGGGCCTATGGAATACCAGACTGGTGACAGTACCATTATGCTACCACCTCCTCATCATTGAATCATAAAATAGAATGATAGAATCCCTATAGTGCAGAGGAAGGCCATTCAGCCCAACGAGTCTGCATCGACTCTTACCTAGGCCCTAATCCCTGTAACACTATCCCTGTAACCACAGGTGTTTTACCCTGCTAACCCCCCTAACCTATATATATCTTGGAACACTAATGGACAATTTATCATGGCCAATCCACCTAACCTGCACATCTTTGCACTGTGGGAGGAAACCAGAGCATCCGGAGAAACCCACACAGGGAGAGGGAGAACGAGCAAACTGCACACAGTCACCCAATGTCGGAATTGAACCTGGGTCCCTGGCGCTGTGAGGCAGCAGTGCTAACCACTGTGCCACCATCATAGAGTCATTATGACACAAAAGGAGACTATTCAGCCCATCAAATCCATTTTAGAGTATTTATGGCATCAGGACGTCACCAGCAACTCAAACAGTCAGCAGTATACGCCTGACCTGCACCAATTCAGGAACAAATTGCATTCGCATTATATTGCAGATCCACCAACAACGCCCCCCCCCCCCCACCCCCAGCCCAGAAAGACTTACTGACTTTCATGGTTCTACAGGCTCCAGTTTGAGAACCACTGCTCGAAACATGATAAATGGCCGACTAGATTATTTTACTGATAATTAAGCGATGTAAAATAACATGTGAAATACAGAAACCTCACCAGAACGCTATGGTGGCGCAGTGGTTAGCACTGCTGCCTCACAGCGCCAGGGACCCAGGTTCAGTTCTGGCCTTGGGTCACCGTCTGTGTGGAGTTTGCACATTCTTCCCATGTCTGCGTGGGTTTCCTCCGGGTGCTCCGGTTTCCTCCCACACTCCAAAGATGTGTGGGTTAGGTTCATTGGCTATGCTAAATTAACCCTAATGTCAGGGGAATTAGCAGGATAAATATGAGGGGTTACGGGAATAGGGCCTGGGTGGGATTGTGGTTGGTGCAGACTCGATGGGCCAAATGGCCTCCTTCTGCACTGTAGGGATTCTATGATTAGCCATGGTAAATGTGTGGGGTTAGGGGGATAGGGTGGGAAGTGGGCCTGGGTAAGATAGACTGTCAGTGAGACCTGGGTAAGACTGTCCTTGAGTCGGTGTACACTCGATGGGCCGAATGGCCCCCTTCTGCACTGCAGTGATTCTAAATCATTTGAGGTCATAGATCATGTTAGCCCATAAAATTCTCATTATTTCGATTTTTTTTTAAAATTGCACCATGTTATTCATTCTCATGGCACTCGACCAAGCACATGGCTGTTTAGTGACAAAAGTCTCTCTGAACTGAGAAATATCTCGGTTTAGCCTCTTAACTTGAAGGAGAGCAACTTTGCTACACCGGATTTGCTCAAATATCTGGAGTGGGGCCACCCTTCCGATAGAGAGTGCAGAGCTATCAACTGGGTTAAGACAATAATCTCAAACCACTGGCTTTGGAATATTTGCTGCTTGGATTTCTAGAATCGACCACTTTCTTGCTTCGATGTGTGGGCTCGAAGGCTTGAACGTTTTATTTTTTGTGTATTTTGTGCCTTTCGAGATGCCATAGAGCAGAGGAAGTTGGTCAGTGTGTGTGGCTCTGCTCCAACGGGAGACTCGTTGAGAAAGTATGCGGCTGCAGTGTTCTGCTTGAGGGAGGCGCAGATCCGGCTGGGATGGAGACCAATCCGTCTCCTGTCCTCACTCGGGACTCTCTCATCCACATCTTCACTCAGCTGGAGGCCGATGATCTGAGACGGGCTGCTCAGGTGAACCAGGTAAAGGAGTGAGCGGAGAAGGGAGTTGGCCCGACACTGAGTTAGAGAGGGGGAGTTAACTGCGGCGTAGCAGTCAGCAGGAATCCTCCCCACCAAGCACATAGCAGACTCAAATCGAGATTACTCAATGCTAAACCCCTGCACCACTAAACACACGAGTTCCACCTAGAAAGAGATTCTGCCTGATATAATCTGCTTGTTCATCCTCCTGATCTACAGCCTAAATAAGGTAGGGTTCCAGAGTAAATAGCCCTTTTCAAGAAATATACTCAGTCAAAAAAGACCCAGTTATTTTTTTCCACCAATCCTACCAAGGTATGGCAGCATGGTGGCACAGTGGTTAGCACTGCTGCCTCAGAGTGCCAAGGACCTGGGTTCAAGTCCCAGCTCAGGTCACTGCCTGTGCAGAGTTTGCACATTCTCCCCGTGTCTGTGTGGGTTTCCTCCAGCTGCTCTGGTTTCCTCCCACACTCCAAAAGACGTGCTGGTTAGGTGCACTGGCCATCCTGAATTCTCCCTCGGTGTACCCGAATAGGTGCCGGAGTGTGGCGACTAGGGGATTTTCACAGTAACTTCATTGCAGTGTTAATGTAAGCCTACTTGAGACACTAATAAATGAACTTTTAACTTTAAACTTAAACTTTGGGATCACTGCAAAACTCTTGTTCTTTTTCTGTCGTCAATTGGAATCTGTTCCATATTTACCAGGCCACGGATGGGAGATTATTGCATAGAAAAAGTCCTTACGCTGGCACTGCTGCCTCACAGCGCCAGGGACCTGGGTTCAATTCTGGCCTTAGGGACTGACTGTGTCTGCATGGGCTTCCTCCGGGTGCTCCAGTTTCCTCCCACTGTCCAAAAGACATGCTGGTTAGGCGCATTGGCCATGCTAAATTGCCCTTTGGTGTCCAAAGATGTGTAGGTTAGGGGGATTAGCAGGGTAAATACGTGAGGTTACAGGGATAGGGCCTGGGTAAGATGCTCTGTCAGAGAGTCGGTGCAGATTCGATGGGCCAAATGGCCTCATTCTCGCTGTGGGGATTCTATGGTTCAATGGAAAAGGGACTGCAAATATCAATAACAAAAATACTTCCAAAGGGAATAGCTCCTCAGTTGAATGGAGATTGCATTGGGTCCAATCCAAACCAGCAAAGATCTGGAGGAAAGGTTAGCGCAGCACAGTGGTTAGCACTGCTGCCTCACAGTGCCAGGGACACAGGTTCGATTCTCAGCTTGGGTCACTGTCTGTGTGGAGTTTGCATGTTCTCCCGGTGTCTGCGTGGGTTTCTTCCGGTTGCTCCGGTTTCCTCCCACATTCCAAAGACGTGCTAGTTAGGTGAATTGGTCATGCTAAATTCTCCCTCAGTGTACCGAACAGGCGCCGGATTGTGGCGGCTAGGGGATTTTCACAGTAACTTCATTGCAGTGTGAATGTAAGCCTACTTGTGACTAATAAATAAACTTTAACTCTTTAGAAGCTTACTGAGGCCGGGGGAGGAGTTGTTGCATTGTACAGAACTGTTGCAGGCCCTGCACTCTCACTGCCTGTTCCTTCTTTAACCCTCTCTTGCTAACCAATATCTGGGTGACTGTGCTGGTGGTACGTTCATCTTACTTGACCTTTCTGCGCACTTTGACACGGTCAATCGCAATGTCGCCCTCTACTCTCCCCCACTGTACCGCTGGTTGGGCCTATTCAGTTTGGTTCCAATTTTATCTGTCTGTTTATAGCCCTGGCATCTCAGACAATCTGTTCCTGTCCATCTACCTATCCACCATCTCTCTTGAACCCTTTGTGTTCTCAGACTGCTCAGCCGGGATTTTCATCCTGGTGGCATGTAGTGGGAGTGGTAAAAATTCCCAGTGCAGTCCACCGACCTCGGGAGGAAGTGTCTTCAAGGATGGGATTCCGTTGTGGTGGGGGCGGGGGGGGAATCCGACCAGCCCACCTGGGAAACGGTTCGCGGGCAGCCTGGCAGGAGCTACCAAGTGCCCAGGCAAGCTGTTTAAAAGGCCCGCCTCTCGGTGCTGTGGGAAATTGTCCCAGTTTAAAATAAAAACAGGCCCTCCAGTGCTCACCCCATGCACCCTCTGACCCCCCCACACACACACACCCTGCCCCATCCATGCCCACCTCGTTCCCCCACCCACTCCCTAGAGCCCTGTCTTTAACCCAAATCAACATTTTGATCTTGTGTGCATTCCATCATAAGGATCATCTATATTCAGAACAGCTTCTTCCCTGCTGTCAACAGACTTTTGAATGGACCTACCACATATTAAGTTGATCTTTCTCTGCACCCTAGCTATGACTGTAACACTATATTCTGCACCCTCTCCTTTCCTTGTGTAACTTTCCCAGGTGTAACTGGGGTGATCAGTAAGTTTGCGGACGACACAAAAATGGCGGGACTTGCAGATAGTGAGGAACATTGTCAGAGGCTACAGAAGGATATAGATAGGCTGGAAATTTGGGCAAAGAAATGGCAGATGGAGTTCAATCCAGATAAATGCGAAGTGATGCATTTTGGTAGAACTAACGTAGGGGAGAGCTATACGATAAATGGCAGAACCATAAAGGGTGTAGATACGCAGAGGGACCTGGGTGTGCAAGTCCACAGATCCTTGAAGGTGACGTCACAGGTGGAGAAGGTAGTGAATAAGGCATATGGCATGCTTGCCTTTATAGGACGGGGCATAGAGTATAAAAGTTGGGGTCTGATGTTGCAGGTGTATAGAACGTTGGTTCGGCCGCATTTGGAATACTGCGCCCTGTTCTGGTCGCCACACTACCAGAAGGACGTGGAGGCTTTAGAGAGAGTGCAGAGGAGGTTTACCAGAATGTTGCCTGGTATGGAAGGGCTTAGTTATGAAGAGAGATTGGGTAAACTGGAAAGACGGAGGATGAGGGGTGACCTAATAGAGGTGTATAAAATTATGAAAGGCATAGATAGGGTGAACGGTGGGAAGCTTTTTCCCAGGTCGGTGGTGACGTTCACGAGGGGTCATAGGTTCAAGGTGAGGGGGGGGGGAGGTTTAACACGGATATCAGAAGGACGTATTTTACGCAAAGGGTGGTGGGGGCCTGGAATACGCTGCCGGGCAAGGTGGTGGAGCCGGACACACTGGGAACGTTTAAGACTTATCTAGACAGCCACATGAACGGAGTGGGAATGGAGGGATACAAAAGAATGGTCTAGTTTGGACCAGGGAGCGGTGCGGGCTTGGAGGGCCGAAGGGCCTGTTCCTGTGCTGTATTGTTCTTTGTTCCCCCTCCCCATGTACTCTATGAACGGTATGTGTTGTCTGTACAGTGTGCAAAAAACAATACTTTTCACTGTATCCCAATACATTTAACAATAATAAATCAAATCTCTACAACATCACCTAGCTGTGCCCCTACCTCAGCCTATCAGCTGCTGAAACCCCTGACTTGACGATTTCACAGCTCTACTGGCTTAACTTAACCAGAATGGTCCGCCTGTATCGCATTCCATCCCACACTGAGCCTTGCTTATCCATCACCCCTGACCTGGCTGATCTACATGGGAGTTTCTGTCTCCAAACATCCAAATTTTAAATTCTTATCATTGTGCAGAGGCACATCTGTGACCTCTCCCAAGCCTGTCTCTGATTTCCAGTCCAAGCTCTCCTCTCCTGCCGTGTACCTCAATCTCACTTTGCCCCATCATTGGCAGCTGTGCTCTCAGACTCTTACGCCTCAGCTTCTGAAAATCTCCCTCTGCCTTGCCTCCTCCCCTTCTTCCTTTAATACCCACTTTAAAATTTAACCTTGACAGGGTTTTCGTTGTTCCTTCCTGCTATCGCCTCCTTGAGCTTGATGCCTGGTTTAATATACTCCTCTTGTGATGTGCCTCGTGACCCTTCTATGAGTTTGAGATGCTACAGTAATTCAAGTCATTGCTATGAGTGCTGAAAACGGCAAGGCCTTGCTCCAGGTCAGGGCATTAGCAGCCAGGAGGCTGAGTAAGTCCCACCAGCAACCATTACCAGAAAATTATTTAGCAACTTTGCAAGATCGATAGAGATAAATTAGAGTTGTGTGTGGTTTACCATTTACCCACTCACGTTGGGAACTCCTGTGACTGAAGGATTTCCAGGCACCTTTCCCTGGTTTGTGTGGGAGTGAGCTGTTATCACAAGGAGCAGGAGTAGGCCATTCAGCCCCTCGAGCTTGCTCTGCCATTTAATAAGATCAGGGCTGATCTGCTAGAAATCTGAAACCTGCATCCCACCTAACCCCTGATAATCTATCACCCACCCCCCTTGCTTCCCACCTCTGCCTTAAAAATATTCATGATGTGGTGTTGGACTGGGGTAAGCACAGTAAGAAGTCTCACAACACCAGGTTAAAGTCCAACAGGTTTATTTGGAATCACGAGCTTTCGGAGCAGTGCTGGTGTTGTGAGACTTCTTACTGTTAAAAGTATTCAAACCGGCTTAGAGTAACTTCTTTGGCTACGTTTGTCTGGAAATTCCAAATTAAGTTGTCACACTCTTAAATTGTAGCAAACTTTAAACTTGTGCATCTTGTCAGTGGCTCCATAATGTCATGGGTTTTTCACATCAAATTCTAATCCAAAAAAGAATTAATATTCATATCTTCTAATTCCAGGCTTGGAATGATGCTGCCGAAACGCCCTGGCTCTGGAGGTGAGACTAGTCCATTACTATCGACCGTCTGCTCTGCAGTGTCCAAGAAAATAATGTGCATTTGGGTAGCGCCGTTCACGACCTCAGGATATCTCAAAGCAATTTACAGCCAATGTACTTTAGAAGTGCAGTCACTGTTGTAAGATGGGAAACCCAGTCTAACAAATAGCAATGTAATAGAGCATTTTTGGTGTTGTTGATTGAGGAATAAATATAAGTCCAGGAAGAACTGTCCTTCTTTGAGATAGTGCCATGAGATTTTTTTACAGCTACCCAAGAGGGCAGAGAGGGCCTCATCTGAAAGATGGCATCTCTGCCAGTGCAACGCACCCCAACTCCTTCCATTCCATCTCTGAGCACATTCCTTTGAGATCTACCTCCTATTCCCTAGACTCCGTTCTCACGACATGTCTGACCACCCAGCCTCCCTTCATGCTGTCCTTGTGAGGAACATTCTAAATGATTCCAAAATCATTGTCAATCTTCCTTCTCGAAAATCCATGCTCAGCCCCTCTGTCCTTCTAATCTCCCGTTCCATTTCCGACCTCTCTTCTCCCTTCAAAGTCTACGAGTGTGTTGGTGCTTCCCAAATCTCTATTTCTCTCCAATCTGATTTTTGCCCAACCCATAACCAAATTGAGAAGTGGCATTCTCTGTGACTGGGACCATTATCCCTCCCTGGAAAAAGACTTCACTCAGAGGGTGGTGGGAATCTGGAATACACTGCCCGGGAAGGTAGTGGAGGCCGGAAACTTTACAACCTTTAAAAAAATATTTGGATGAGCACTTGAAATATCATTATGGAACAAGCACAGGAAAATGGGATTAGCGCATATTGAGTGATAGTTATTTTAATTATAGAATCCCTACAGTGCAGGAGGCAGCCATTCAGCCCATCGAGTCTGCACCGACTCTTGCCCATTCCTAACCTGTAACCCCACATATTTACCCTACTAACCTACTCATTTTTAGAAACTAAGGAGCAATTTAGCATGGCCAATCCACTTAACCCGCACATTTTTGGACTGTGGGAGGAAACCGCAGCACCCAGAGGAAACCCACGCACAGGGCCAATGCGCAAACTCCACACAGTCACCCAGGGCCAGAATTGAACCCAGGTCCCTGACGCTCTGAGGCAGCAGTGCTAACCACTGTGCCGCCCACGTTTACTGCAGACTCGATGGGCCGAAGGGCCTTTTCTGTGCTGTATGACTCTTATGACTGACGACTCCTGCAGCTTTGTCATGGTTAACCACACTACTCTCCTCTGTGACAAAAGTGGAAGACTGCAGTTGCTGGAAATCTGAAACAAGAACAGAAAATGCTGGAAATACTCAGCAGGTCTGACCTTCTGTGTCGGTTACTCTCTCCACAGATGCCGCCAGACCTGCTGAGTGTTTCCTGCATTCTCTGTTTTAATTCCTCTCCTCAGTCTGCCAGCTCTGTGATGCTGCCCTGGTTCCATTCTTACCCACCTAAAACATAGTCTGATCATAGCGATGGCTTCCATTTGCACCTCACTGCGAATCTTTCAAAGGTCCATCTTGAGCCTCTCCATTCACCTGCATCATGAAGCGTGCCATGAAGAACCTTAGTGTTGATTAAATGCTCTGTTTAAATACAAGTTGCTTCATGTTAAATCTATCAGATATTGTTTGAGGTTTACACACATTTTTACTTCTCCTTTTCACACCCAACTTTTTTTGATTGTGCTTCTCTCCTCTCGGTTGGAGTTTCTGTTGAGAAATGGTTATAATGCATGCCTTGGTGACTGGAAACATAGAAGCCCTTTGAGCCTGCTCTGCCATTCATCACGATCATGGCTGGTCGTCCAACTCAATAGCCTAATCCTGTTTTTTCCCCATAACCCATTCCCCCAAGTGCTATATCTAGCTGCCTCTTGAATACAGTCAACGTTTTGGCATCAACTATTTCCTATGGTAATGAATTCCACAGGCTCACCACTCTTTGGATGAAGAAATGTCTCCTCATCTCTGTCCTAAATGGTCTACCCTGAATCCTCAGACTGTGACCCCTGGTTCTGGACTCCCACCATCCGGAACATCCTCCCTGCATCTACTCTGTCTAGTCCTGTTAGAATTTTATAAGCCTCTATGAGATCCCCCTCATTCGTCTGAACTCCAGCGAAAACAATCCTAAACTAGTCAGTCTCTCCTCATACATCAGTCCCGCCATCCCCGGAATCAGCCTGGTAAACCTTTGCTGCACTCCCTCGAGAGCAAGAACACCCTTCCTCAGAAAAGAGACCAAAACTGCACACAATACTGTAGGTGTGGCCTCACCAAGGCCCTGTATAATTGCAACAACACATCCTTGGTCCTATACTCGAAGCCTCTGGCAATGAAGACTAACATGCCATTTGCCACCTTTACCGCCTGCTGCACCTGCATGCTTACCTTCAGCGACTGGTGCACAAGGACACCCAGGTCCCGCTGCACACTCCCCTCTCCCAATTTACAGCCATTCAGGTAGTAATTTGCCGCCTTGTTTTTGCTTCCAAAATGAGTAACTTCACATTTATCCAAATTATACTGCATCTGCCATTGATTTGCCCACTCACCCAACTTGTCCAGATCATTCTAAAGGATCTCTGCATCCTCGTCACAGTTCACCCTCCCACCCAACTTGGTATCATCTGCAAACTTTGAGATGTTACATTTTGTTCCCTCATCCAAATCATTAATATATATCGTGAATAGTTGGGGTCTCAGCACCGATCCCTGTGGCACCCCACTAGTTACTACCTGCCAATTTGAAAAGCACCTATTAATTCCTACTCTTTGTTTCCTCTCTGCCAACCAGTTTTCTATCCATTTCAGTACACTTCCCCCAATCCCATGCGCTTTAATCTTGCACGATAATTTCTGCGGGACTTTGTCAAACACTTTCTGAAAGTCCAAATATACTACATCGAGTGATTCCCCCTTGTCAATTCTACTAGTTACATCTTCAAAGAATTCCAACAGATTTGTCAAGCATGATTTCCCCTTCATAAATCCATGCTGACTCTGTCTGATCCTGCCACTGCTTTCTAAATGCTCCACTATAAAGTTCTTGATATTAGATTCGAGAATTTTCCCCACTGCCGATGTTAAGCTTATTGGTTTGCAATTCCCTGTTTTCTCTCTACCTCCCTTTTTGAATATTGGAGTGACATTAGTTACCCTCCAATCTGCAGGGATTGTTCCCGAGTCTGTAGAATCCTGGAAGATGACCACCAATGCACCCACTATTTCTAGAACCACTTCCTTAACTACTCTGGGCTGTAGATTATCAGGCCCTGGGGATTTATCTGCCTTCAATCCCATCAATTTTCCCAGCACCATTTTTCTACTAATATTGATTTTCCTCAGTTCTTCCTTCTCACTAAATCTTGCATTCTCCAACATTTCTGGCATCTGATTTGTGTCCTCTTTTGTGAAGGCAGAACCAAAGTATGTATTCAGTTGCTTAGCCATTTCTTTGTCTCCTATTATACATTTCCCTGTTTCTGTCTGTAGGGGACCTACATTTGTCTTCATCAACCTCGTTCTCTTCATGTATCTATAGAAACTTTTAGTGTCAGTCTTTATGTTCCCTACAAGCTTACTTTCGTACTGTATTTTCCCTTCTTAATCAATCCCTTGGTCTTTCTTTGCTGAATTCTAAACTGCTTACAATTCTCAGACCTATTATTTTTCTTGGCCAATCTGTATGCTTCTTCCTTGGATCGGATACACTCTCTAGTTTGCTTTGTAAGTCATGGATTGGCCCTCTTACCATTTTGTTTTGTGCCAGACAGGAATAAACAGTTGCTATAGTTCCCCCATGCGTTTCTTGAATGTTTGCCATTGCCTATCCACTGTCATCCCTTTAAGTAACTCTCCCCAATCTATCAAGGCCAACTCACGCCTCATATCCTCATAGTTTCCTTTATTAAGATTCAGCACCCTAGTCTCCAAATCAACTACTTCACTCTCCATCTTGATAAAAATTCTATCATGTTATGGTCACTCATCCCCAAGGGGTCTCGTACAGCTAGATTGGCAATGATTCCCTTCTCATTACACAGTACCCAATCTAAGATGGCTTGCTCTCTAGTTGGTTCCTCCACATATTGGTCAAGACCACCATCCCGTATACACTCCAGGAATTCCTCCTCTACCGCACTGTGGCTAATTTGATTTGCCCAATCTATGTGCAGATTAAAATCACCCATGATCACCGATATTCCCTTATCACATGCATCTCTAATTTCATGTTTAATCTCATTACCAACATCACCACTGCAGTTTGGGGGTCTGTATATGACACCCATTAATGTTTTTTTGCCCCTTGATATTTCTCAACTCTACCCATACAGACTCCGCGTTGTCAGAGCTAATATCCTTTCTCACTATTGTGTTAATTTCCTCTTTAACCAGCAGTGCCACTCCACCACCTTTTCCTTTATGCCTGTCCTTCCTAAATATTGAATACCCTGGGACATTCAATTCCCATCCTGGTCACCCTGCAGCCATGTCTCAATCCCAATTATATTGTACCCATTTACATCTATCTGCGCGAATAGTTCATTCACTTGATTACAAATGCTTTGCACATTATGGCACAGAGCCTTTAAGCTTGTCTTGTTAACATTGTCTCGCTCCCAATATTTTCCTCTATGGCCCTGTTTGTCCTTGGTTTCTCTGCCTATCATTTTTCTTATTCCTTTTCCTACCTTTTGTTTTTGTCCTTGCTCCCTCCTTCTCCGACTCCTTACATAGGTTCCCATCCCCTTGGCATATTAGTTTAAACCCTCCCCAACTGCTCTAGCAAAAGCTCCCCCAAGGACATCAGTTCCAGTCCTGCCCAGGTGTAACCCATCCAATTTGTACAGGTCCCACCTCTCCCAGAACCGGTCCCAGTGCCTCAGGAATCTGAAACCCTCCCCCTAACACCATCTCTTCAGCCACGTAGTCATCCGATATATCCTGTCATTTCTACTCTGACTAGCACGTGGCACCGGTAGTAATCCTGAGATCCGATTGAGGTCCGATTTCTTAACTTTCTTCCTAGCTGCCTGTATTCTGCTTTTAGGACCTCATCCCTTTTTTTTTTACCTATGTCATTTGTACCGATGTGAAACATCTTCAATACTTTCATAATTGAGGTCATGCTTACCCAGTTCCTATTGTGGTTTCTGGATAGTGATCAGAAGCAGGAACCCTGGTCAATTTTTCCCTTCCTTTAATAGGAGTGCAGCTTAGAGAGTCAGAGAGAGGATCAAACCTTGAACACTTCTGCTCTGTACAGCTCTGCTAATGACTGGATAGCCTCAATAATCTGAGAGACATGATGTGGAGATGCCGGTATTGGACTGCAGTGGGCACAGTAAGAAGTCTCACAACACCAGGTTGAAGTCCAACAGGTTTATTTGGTAGCACGAGCTTTCGGAGCGCTGCTCCTTCCTCAGCTGAGGAAGGCGGCTTTCACGACACACGACAGCGCAGAATTGCTGAGCAGAAATTAATAGCCAAGTTCCGCACACATGAGGATGGCCTCAACCGGGATCTTGGGTTTATGTCATAATATCTGTAACCCCCACGGCTTGCCTGGGCTTGCAAAATCTCACTAACTGTCCTGGCTGGAGACAATACACACCCTCTTTAACCTGTGCTTCACCCTCTCTCCACTCACATTGTCTGTACCTTTAAGACTTGATTATCTGTAAAGACTTGCGTTCCAAACATTATCTTGTAAATTGAGTTTGTGTCTGTATATGCCCTGTTTGTGAACACAGCTCTTCACTCACCTGAAGGAGCCTGAGACTCCAAAAGCTTGTGCTAGCAAATAAACCTGTTGGACTTTAATCTGGTGTTGTGAGACTTCTTACTGTGCTGACAATATCTACCATTAAAGGAGCGCTAATTCCATTTTCCTGCACTTGTCCCATATCCTTGAATATTATATTTCAAGTGCTCATCCAAATATTTGTTAAAGGTTGTAAGGTTTCCAGCCTTGGCTACCTTCCCAGGCATGGATGTTTAGACTAGTGAATGATCAAGTCGACTGCTTTTTTTCAGTGTTGTTGCAGTTTCCCCCAGGGAAGCGGAGAGCTATTCCAATACACACCTGACTCATGACTTGTGGAAAGGGGAATTCCTTTCAGGAATCGTTCACCACAAAATACCCAGCATCTGACTTGTTCCAGTAGCCACAGTGCATATAGTTGATCTAGTTGGGGGCAGCACAGTGGTGAGTACTGCTACCTCACAGCTCTAGAGACCCAGTTTCAATTCCTGGCTTGGGTCACTGTCTGTGTGGAGTTTGCACATTCTCCCCGTGTCTGTGTGGGTTTCCTCCGGCTGCTTCGGTTTCAAAGAACAAAGAACAATACGGCACAGGAACAGGCCCTTCGGCCCTCCAAGCCCGCGCCGCTCCCCGGTCCAGGATGGAATCCTGAATCCAGGATCCCCGCCCAATTTTCCAGCCTATCTACATCCTAATATCCTATCCACCGAGCTGTCCCTCACAGCTACGATGCTTTGTTCATCACAACCTATTAACTCACCCCCACCCCCCCATTCCAGACCATGTGATCTCCAGGGAGAGGCGAAAACCCAGAGTGAAAACCCCAGGGCCAATATGGGGAAAAAAAAATCTGGGAAATTCCTCTTCGACCCCCTGAGGCGATCGAAACGAGTCCAGGAGATCACACTGGCCCTGATCAGAAAATGCTTCCCAACCCTATTCATTTCCACTTCTGCTTTACGAACACCATCTGAATTCCCTGCCCCCGAGACAGGTTCCCAACTATCCGCAGTCTCGCTCTGTACTGGCACCAGCAAGATGATCATAGAATGAAGCCTTGAAACGAGAAACAAAGAACAATTAGCCCGCGCCGCTCCCTGGTCCAAACTAGACCACTCTTTTGTATCCCTCCATTCCCACTCCGTTCATATAGCTGTCTAGATAAGTCTTAAACGTTCCCAGTGTGTCCGCCTCCACCACCTTGCCCGGCAACACATTCCAGGCCCCCAAGACCCTCTGTGTAAAATATGTCCTTCTGATATCTGTGTTAAACCTCCCCCCCTTCACCTTGAACCTATGACCCCTCGTGAACGTCACCACCGACCCGGGGAAAAGCTTCCCACAGTCCAAAGATGTGCGGGTTAGGTTGATTGGCCATGCTAAATTGCCCCTTAGTGTACCGGGATGTGTAGGTTAGAAGGATTATTGGGGTAAATATGTGGGGTTACGGGGATAGGGCCTGGGTGGGATTGTCGTCGGTGCAGACACGATGGGCCAAATGGCCTCCTTCTGCACTGTAGGGTTTCTATGATTTTAGTTAAGTTTCTGGTCAGTAGTTATCCCCAGGATGTTAACAATGAGGGGCTTGGGGATGAATCAGAAACAAGAGGGCTTTCATTGAACCAAAGTTGACATCTTGTAGGCAAGGATCCTATTGCTGCCTCCAGCTTCCTGTTTCACAATATGTAGTGGAAGGCATATCTAAACATGCTTTATGGTACTGCTATGAAAAGCACAAAATAGTACCAGTAATAAAACCATCCCAAAAGCTTTACTTTTTCAATCTAAAAATTCTTTCCAGAAGAATTTGAATGATTCAGCTGCACTAAATATTTGTTATATGTGCTACTTGGATTTACAGAAAATTATGTCTGGAACGTTGGATCTTCTGCAACCTCTCCGATACAGAGAGTGAAGTAAATTCCTGGAAAAAGTATTATTTACATCGTTCCAAAACAGAGCACCACATGGCATCAGGGCGTAGCGCTGTTGACTACACTTGTACTACTTTCAGAGGTCACAGCGGTAAGTGGAAAATGGTTTGAGCTTCCGGTAGTAAGGACAATTCTTAAGTTATTGCTTCTTACATCAATTCTAACCTGAACCAAACTGAGATCTCTCTCAAAAGGGACAGGGGCCAGTAATTGAGGCATTTCTCACAAGGCACATCCTAAACCCAGCTCAAAACCATCACCAACATTTCTAAACCACCCCTGACTACAGGATATTTTTCATAGCATGATAGAGAAGGCAGTAAGCTAGAGGAGAGGATTTAGTCCTCGTTGTCTATGGCTCTTTCTGTTTTCTCCTGTACCCTCTTTCCCCTTAGATCCTTTCATATAGAAATCATAGAAACCTTACAGTGCAGAAGGGGGCCATTTGGCCCATCAAGTCTGCACCAAACAAAGTCCCATCCAGGCCCTATCCTCACAACCTCACAGATTTCCCCGCTAATCCCTCTATCCTACACATCCCAGGACACTAAGGGGCAATTTAGCATGCCAATGCACCCAACCCGCACATCTTTGGACTTTGGAAGGAAACTGGAGCCCCCGGAGGAAACCCACGGGGAGAACATGCAGACCCCAAACAGACAGTGACCCAAGCCGGGAATCGAACCCAAGTCCCTGGAGCTGTGCGGCAGCAGTGCTAACCACTGTGCCATCATGCCACCCACATATTCATCTATTCCAAACACTTACCCTATTCCCTGCTGAATATTGTTCTAGTCTTTGCTGCAATAGCCACGAATGGTGAAATGTTTCAGAGTCTAATGGCCCTCAGTTTAACACCCTTGCTTCTCCCTTTCCCTTTGCCTTACTAGTCAGAATCCCCAGCGCGGGTTCTTGCAAAAAAATTCTAAGTGTTGAATTCGCAGGAAAACTGGAGTAATTCATGCTAGAATCTCCCCACCCCTCATGGCCAGATTGCGGACCCCCCAACCATTCCCGGCCCTCCCCTGTCCCGAACCGCCCTGGTCTTCAGCAACCACCCCCCCCCCCAACCCAGCAGTGCCAATCCCTCACAACAGACCCCCCCACCCCCAAGCCCACCCGCCCCAATCGCTGGCCTCCCTCTCACCCCATCGATCCCAATGCAGAGTAGCAGCGGGACCCCCCACCACCACTGATCACCCCCTACCCCCTTGTCACTGTCTGGTGGGTAGTGCCAAGGTGCCCCTGGGGCAGTGCCAGGGGCACAGTCCGGCACTGCCAGGGGGCATTCCTGCCGCCTGACCCCCTGGGAGGCCCCTAAAGTGGGTATAATCCCCACTGGAGTGAAACACTGCCCGGGTGGGAGAGGCTAGTGGGCCCGGGGAATTCAGCCCATTTCACTCCGTGTAAATATTATTTAAATGCTAGCCCCAACTCCACACCCACTTTGGGCGCAGAGCAGACTGCGCTAGCAGGACGCGAACGCTCATGGGAATCCCACAAATCCCCCCCCCCCCCCCCCCCCCCGCCACGCAATTCTCCCGGCCCGCTGCGCTAGAAAATTAGCGCAGCAGGATGGAAGAATCCCCCCCGTCTTTGATCCCCATTCATCCCATGATAAAGTCTTTAGTTTTCACTCACTCCATATAGGCTATTTGGGCTCTGCTGGTGTAGACAATGCTGGGCTCCATGCCCACTCCATTGTCCCTTTCTTCCCCTGCCAAAGTCCCAATCTCCTGACCTGCATTTCCTAGTCTCCCTCTTATTTCATGTGGGCCCCAATCTCCTGAATGACCTGCCCCTCCCCCAGTCATCCCACCCCAAACCACAACCTCCAGACCACCCTGTTGCTCCCACCGGCCCGACTCAATGACACACACTTCCCCAAGTGCTCATCCTCTGGGATATAGTCCTGGTTTACCCCAGCACTGCACCACCACCCCTTCCTCCCCACCTTGTCTCTTCCTCTCCATCCCTTCCTCCCTTGTCTCTTCAGACACCTGGCAATCGACTGGTCTTGTTTCTGGTCACTTGAGGCAAGGATGGGGAATGAGGACATGGTAATGTCAGCGGAGGGGTGGGGGAGTGAAGACATGGGTGCTGTTGCGATGAAGTGTACACTTCTCCCAAGCTAGCAGGGTGGCCTCTGTGATCCTGAAAATCCTGGATGTTAAAACTGTGGGGGAATAAAGAAGATTGTGGAACCAATCCGCCACCATTTTGATACTCTGCCCACACCACTCCTCCCAGCAGCAGGACAGGTTGGCATTGGGGTTATACTATCCAAAGGAAAAAGTAGAAATGGAGGATTCCATGCAAGAAAGAATTCAGTCCGGATATTGTTTCTAACCAACTCCCTGTTGATAAACTGCAATCACGGTGGCACAGTGGTTAGCACTGCTGCCTTACAGCACCAGGGACCCAGGTTCGATTCCCGGCTTGAGTCACTGTCTGTGTGGAGTTTGCACGTTCTCCCCGTGTCTGCGTGCGTTTCCTCCGGGTGCTCCGGCTTCCTCCCACAGTCTGAAAGACGTGCTAGTTAGGTGCATTGGAATTCTCCCTCAGTGTACCCGAACAGGCGCTGAAATGTGGCGACTAGGAGGTTTTCACAGTAACTTCATTGCAGTGTTAATGTAAACCTACTTGTGATGCTAATAAATAAACTTGAAATAAACAATAAACCAGAAAACTATTAATGGAAGCGATGTTTTTTTTTCTCTTTAAAGACAGCATCACTGGTCTGCAGTACCTGAGTAATCCTGACCATCAGTTTGATACTGGGATCTGTAAATCATTGGTTTGTACAGCATCGAGAGATCATACACTGCGAGCATGGAGCATTCAAGAGGTCGGCACTGTCTGTTATAAGTCCACTTCTTGTTAACTGGTTCAGTAAGAATTGCTGTTAATAAGTCATTTTATTTTGTCAATGTGCATTGTAACAAAATGGTTAGAAATGGAAAAATAGTGAAAAGTACATACAAAATGATAATCCTCTTTGCATGAGTGCCCTGGTTCCCCAACATTGGCTTCCTTCTGGGTGAGATGGTCAATCTGAAGCAATGGAATTGTTAGGTTAATGTACGTTACTCACAGTGTCAGTTGCCACGATTAAATAAACGTGCAAATTAACCCTGAGCAAGTGCACAGAAATGACTGCAATGCTTGCAAAATAACACACACAGCATTCTATTTCAAAAAAATGTGTAGAGGCAATGAAACATTTTCAGCGAAGACCCCAAAGTTAAAGTTTTTTTAAAGTTTATTTGTTAGTCACAAGTAAGGCTTACGTTAACACTGCAGTGAAGTTACAGTGAAATTCCTCTAGTCGCCACACTCCGGCGCCTGCTCGGGCCAATGCATCTAACCAGCACATCTTTCAGGTTGTGGGAGGAGCACCCAGAGCACCCGGAGGAAACCCATGCAGACACGCGGAGAACGTGCAAACTCTGCACAGTGACCCAAGCGGGGAATGGAACCTGGATCCCTGGCGCTGTGCGGCAGCAGTGCTAACCACTGTGCGACCGTGCCGCCCTGCCAAGTTAGTTGCAAGTTGTAGTTTTTTGAGTACTGTGAGATTGACGAAGCTAGATGTCTCATTGAAAAAAAACAACAGCTTGATCATTTTTGAAAATAATAGGTGGACTAGATGAAGCTGATGTCAGAAATTTTGTGACAACAAGTTATGACATTGGACTAAACTTTGGATGAAATATTTATTTAAAAATGTAATGGTTGTTTATTAGTGTCACAGGTAGGCTTATATTAACACTGCAATGAAGTTACTGTGAAAATCCCCTAGTCGCCACACTCCGGCGCCTGTTCGGTACACTGAGGGAGTATTTGGCACGGCCAATGCACCTAACCAGCACGTCTTTCGGACTGTGGGAGGAAACCGGGGCACCCGGAGGAAACCCACACAGACAAGGGGAGAACGTGCAGACTCCACACAAACAGTGACCCGAGCCAGGAATCGAACCCGGGTCCCTGGTGCTGTGAGGCAGCAGTGCTGACCACGTGTTGAGAATAATGAACATTTGGAACAGGTTGTGGTAAATACTAATTCCACTGAAGCATTCAAAAGGGAGCACATCTATTTCTGCTCGACCAGTTAGTAAAAGAATTGGGGAAAAAAGAAATCAGCTGGTTAGGCTAAATAGTTTCCTCCATTGTTACATGCTTCTGACTGTGGATTTTGATGAAATGTATTTACTTTCTGCCCATCCATTGTAAGGACATTGGGGGGAATCTTATCAAAATGTCTCCTTCAGGCTCAGACAGATAGCTGGCATGAAGCTCCCCAACTCCACAGACCAGTTTTCTCTCCAGATTTTGAGACTTTTAGTCCAAATATAATGAGTGGGTGTGGTTTACGCTATCACTCTGGCGAGGCGGAGCCTCAAAGAGCCGGCAAGACTGACCCCATGGTGATTGGGGCACTCATTCAAAAGGAAAATGATTACCAATAAGTGCACTATTTCTAGGACCACTTCCTTGAGTACTCTGGGATGCAAAGCATCAGGCCCTGGGGACTTATCGGCCCCGATCAGAGCAAAAGGTTAACTGCCCCACACCCCAATGGAGATATCGGGGGCTTCCCCCCCCCCACATACACACACACACAATCATGTCCAGCATTCCACTACCAACCCCCCATGGGGATTCCACTCGGGCGCACACCTGGCAGACCCCCCCCTGGCTATGTCCCCCTCATCTAGGGGCTATACTGAAGTTTATGCCCCCAGAGTGATCCCCTTGACAGGTGAACCTTTATAAAAACCTGTCAAGAGTCATGTCGGCGTGGTGTGAGTATTCAGTGAGGGGGATAATTTGGTGAGGAGATTAGGTAATCATGTGGAAACTTATTAAAATGTATTAAAATCAGGTTCTCGCCCATCATCGGCCGGGGTCAATGATAATTGGAAAGCGTTATAAAGATAAAGTGAACCCCGCTTTTCAATTCTCCCACTCCACCGATCCCGCGTGTGGAGAGTGTGGCGTCAAAATCCCACCCCCGTCATTTCCATCCATAAAGTTTCTAATGAAACTATATGTGGGATCTGTGCGCAGAAGGTAGTCATCTCAAGATTGTGACCAGTGCCACGTTCTAGTCAGAGTAGGAATGTCAGGACAGCTAAGATAAATACGTGGCTTGAGGGATGGTGCAAGAGGGAGGGATTCAAATTCCTGGGACATTGGAACCGGTTCTGGGGGAAGTGAGACCAGTACAAACCGGACGGTCTGCACCTGGACAGGACTGGAACCAATGGCCTAGGGGGAGTATTTGCCCGTGCTGTTTGGGAGGGTT
Organism: Mustelus asterias; assembly: GCF_964213995.1. Lineage (NCBI taxonomy): Eukaryota > Metazoa > Chordata > Chondrichthyes > Carcharhiniformes > Triakidae > Mustelus > Mustelus asterias. The sequence continues at coordinate 133,376,974 of NC_135803.1, read as the reverse complement.
TAAACTAATGTGGCAGGGGGATGGGAACCGATATAGGAAGTAAGAGGGAAGTAAAGTGGGGACAGAAAGAAAAGGCAGTAAGGGGAAAAATGTAAAGGCAGAGAAACCAAAGACAAAAATCAAAAAGGGCCACATTACCTCATAATTCTACGAGGGGCAATAAAAAGAAGCCTGAACGCTCTGTGTCTCAATGCGAGGAGCATCTGTAATAAGGTGGATGAATTAACTGCGCAGACAGTCATTAACGGATATGATGTAATTGGGATCATGGAGACCTGGCTCCAGGAACTCAACATCCAGGGGTATTCAATATTCAGGAAAGATAGATAGAAAAGAAAGGCGGGTGGGGTAGCATTGCTGGTTAAAGTGGAGATTAATGCAATACTAAGGAAGGACATTAGCCTGGACAATGTGGAATCTGTATGGGTGGACCTGCGGAACACACCAGAGGACTAAAAACGCTAGTAGGAGTTGTGTACAGGCCACCAAACAGTAGTGACGTTGGTGATAGCATCAAGCAGGAAATTAGAGATGCGTGCAGCAAGGGTGCAGCAGTTACGGGTGACTTCAATCTGCATATTGATTGGGCTCACCAAACTGGTAGCAATGTGAAGGAGGAGGATTTTTTTGCAATGTATAAGGGATGGTTTTCTCGGCCAATATGTCGAGGAACCAACTCGAGAGCCATCCTAGACTGGTATTGTGCGATGAGAGCGGATTAATTTGGCAACCTTGTGGTGCGAGATCCTTTGAAGAAGAGTGACCATAATATGGTAGAATTCTTCATTAAGGTGGAGGGTGACACAGTTAAGTCTAAGACTAGGGTCCTGAACTTGAGGAAAGCTAACTTTGATGGTCTGAGATGTGCATTGGCTAGGATAAGATGACAAAGGATACTTAAGGGGTTGATGGTGGATAGGCAATAGCAGACATTTAAAAAACACATGGATGAACTTCAACAACTGTACATCCCTGTCTGGCGTAAGAGTAAAACGGGGAAGGTGGCTCATCCATAGCTAAAAAAGGGAAATCAGGGATAGTGTTAAAGCCAAAGGGAAGGCATATAAATTGGCCAGGAAAAGCAGCAAACCTGAGGACTGGGAGAGATTTAAAATCCAGCAGAGGAGGACAAAGGGTTTAATTCGGAAAGGGAAAATAGAATACGAGAGTAGGCTTTCAGAAAACATAAAAACTGACTGCAAAAGCTTCTATAGGTATGTGAAGAGAAAAAGACTGGTGAAGACAAATGTAGGTCCCTTACAGTTAGAATCAGGTGAATTCATAATGGGCAACAAAGAGATGGCAGACCAGCTGAACAAATACTTTGGATCTGTCTTCACTAAGGAGGACACAAATAACCTTCCAGAAATTCTAAGAGACAGAGTGTCTAGCATGAAGAAGGAACTGAACAAAATCCTTATTAGTCAGGAAATTGTACTGGGGAAATTGCTGGGATTAAAACCCTGTCAGTCCCCAGAGCCTGATGCTCTGCATCCCAGGATCTCAAGGAAGTGGCCCTAGAAATAGTGGATGCATTGGTGATCATTTTGCAGCATGCTTATAGACTCTGGAAGAGTTCCAGTGGATTGGAGGGTAGCTAATGTAACCCCACATTTTAAAAACGGAGGGAGAAAACAGGTAATTATAGACCAGTTAGCCTGACATCGATGATGGGGAAAATGCTGGAGTCAACTATTAAGGATGTAATAACTGAGCATTTGGAAAGCAGTGACAGAATCAGTCCATGTCAGCATAAATTCATGAAAGGGAAATCGTGCTTGAATAATCTTCTGGAATGTTTTGAGGATGTGACCAGTAGAATGGACAAGAGTGAACCAGTGGATGTTGTGTATCTGGACTTTCAAAAGGCTTTTGACAAGGTCCCACACAAGAGATTAGTGAGCAAAATTAAAGCTCATGGTATTGGGGGTAATGTATTGACGTGGATAGAGAACTGATTGGCAGACAGGAAGCAGAGAGTGGGAATAAATGGGTCCTTTTCAGAGTGGCAGGCAGCGACAAGTGGAGTACCGCAGGGTTCAGTGTTGAGACCCCAGCTATTCACAATATACATTAATGATTTGGACGAAGGAATTGAATGCGGCATCTCCAAATTTGCAGACAATACTAAGCTGGGTGGCAGTATGTGCTGTGAGGAGGATGCTAAGAGGCCACAGGGTGGCTTGGACAGGCTGGCTGAGTGGGCAAATACTTGGCAAATGCAATATAATGTGGATAAATATGAGGTTATCCACTTTGGTGGCAAAACTAGGAAGGAAGATTATTATCTGAATGATGGCAGTTTAGGAAAAGGGGAAATGCAACGTGACTGGGTGGTATGGTGGAACAATCACTGAAGGTTGGCATGCAGGTACAGCAGGCAGTGAGGAAAGCTAATGGCATGCTAGCCCTCACAGCAAGAGGGTTTGAGTATAGGAATAAAGATATTTTGCTGCAGTTATATAGGGCCTTGATGAGGCCATACCTTGATTATTGTGTGCAGTTTTTGTCTCCTAGTCTGAGGAAGGAGATTTTTGCTATTGAGAGAGTCCAGAGAAGGTTCACCAGACTGATTCCTCAAATAGCGGGACTGATATATGAAGAGAGACTGGATCGACTGGGCTCGTAATCACTGGAATTTAGAAGAATGAGAGAGGATCTCATAGAAACAAATAAAATCCTGATGGGACTGGACAGGCTAGATGCGGGAAGAATGTTTCCTGATGTTGGGAAGTGCAGAATAAGGGGTAAGCCATTCAGGACTGAGATGAGGAAGAGCTTCTTCACTCAGAGAGTCGTGAACCTGTGGAATTCTCTACCACAGAAAGCTGTTGGGGCCAGTTCGTTGGATATGTTCAAGAGGGAGCTGGACGTGGCCATTATGGCTAAAAGGATCAAGGGGTATGGAGAGAAAGCGGGAGTGGGATCTTGGAAGTGCATGATCAGCCATGATCATCTTGAGTGGTGGTGTAGGCTCAATGGGCCGAATGGCCGACTCCTGCACCTATTTTCTATGTTTTTATAAGGTTTGTTCACTTATACGTCAGTAAATCATATCAGTAATATTCCTTTGTTTCAAAGGGTAAACAACTGTGGTCAACTCCAGTGCAAGAAGAGCCATTGGTGAAATTAATAACTGTTCCACAGCGAGACCTTGCAATCACTGCAGACTCAAAAGGAAAACTCAAAGTTTGGAATGGACAAACTGGAGATGAATTGGCCACGTCTGCTACTGCATTTACAGTTTGCAGTTTGGTGACTTACAACATGAATAACCAGCTCTATCTAACTGTATGTCAAATTATATATTTTATAATTTAGTGTCCTAGAATTTTTAAATGTGTGTATAACAACTGTAAGTATGAAAAGCTTAAATCAGATGCCAGAGTGAATCGTCTGTATTGTTTGCTGAAAGATATTAGTCTTCATACCTTTATTTGCCCTTTTGGATAAATACACTGTTCAGTCACGTTATTCATGCAGGATTGGGTCAGGGATCTCCCCATGTTTATGCTCAATATTCTGACTTGTTCAACAGATATTCTTGACTGCAGTAGAGTCATAGAGTCATACAATACAGCACAGAAACAGCCCAACCGGTCCATGCTGACCATGGTGTCAAAATTGCCCATGTTTGGTCCATACACCTCTAATCCTTCCCCATCCAAGCACGTATCCGAATCCTTCTTAAATGTTGATATTGTACCTGCCTCAACCACTTTCTCTAGCAGCTCATTCCATATACGCACCACCCTCTGCGTGAAGAAGTTGCCCCTCAGGCCCCTTTCAAATCATTCCCCCCTCACCTTAAACCTACGCCCTCCAGTTTTTAATTCCCCTTCCCTGGGAAAAAGACAATGTGCATTCAACCTATCGATGCCCCTCATGATTTTATACACCTCAATAAGGTCACCCCTCATTCTCCTACGTTCCAAGGAATAAAGTGCTGGCCTGGCCAACCTGTCCCTATAACTCAGGCCCATTGATCCTGGAAACATCCCAGTAAACCTTCTTTGCACTCTTTCCAGTTTATCAATGTCTTTCCTATAACAGGGTGACCAAAACTGTACACAATACTCCAGTAGAACCAATGTAGCCCTGAAAATTGGTAATAGCCGTGCTGAAAATTTCTGACCTTTAAGATCCATTGGAGAATGCATTCAGATTAGGGAGCCAGCATTTTATAATTACTGCATTTCTTTGGTCATGGGTTTCAGGAAACAACGTATTCTGCTACTTGTTCATTGTTTGTCCTGGTTAGTTTGCCTAAGTTGTGACATGTGACAATGGTAAAGGCAGAGTGCTTCACAGGAGATGAAAAGATACAGAATTGATTCCTTCTGACTGGAATGAAAATGTATAGGAAAACATTCCTATCATTCACAGCAGAGAGAATGTGGCACCATTTCACTTGAGATGATAAAATGGGCACAGACATTAGTTGGCATTGAAAATTCAGTTTCAACTCGCTGGTACAGATGGTGCTCACATTTCCCAATCTTTGTGTTTTTCCCCCCTCCTCTTAAACCTATCTCATGTGCGGTCAACCCACAGAACATGGACTACAGCGTTTCAAAAAGGCAGCTCACCACTACCTTCTCAAGGGCAACTAGGGATGGGCAATAAACACAGTAAGAAGTTTAACAGCACCAGGCTAAAGTCCAACAGGTTTATTTGGTAGCAAAAGCCACACAAGCTATGTGTGGCTTTTGCTACCAAATAAACCTGTTGGACTTTAACCTGGTGTTGTTAAACTTCTTATTGTGTTTACCCCAGTCCAATGCCAGCATCTCCACACAATAAATACTGGCCAGCCAGCAACGCCCATGTCCCATGAATGAATAAAAACAAAATCTCATCCTGCAGTTCAATGTCCACAATCTACTTTTCATAGTTCATCTGAAGTTATATTTTCCATTTCTCATGCTTCCTATCTTGTGTAACTTTTTCCCATTTCCCAATTAGTTTTTCCCCAGGAATTTTATTTTTATAATGTCAATTGCTATACTGGAGTTCTTTTTTGTTGATAATAAGCCAGCACATAAAAATTTGAAACCATTCACAACAGTCCAAGTAAATGTTAGATGACCACTTCTCGTTGCGTTTTATGTTCCGAATCAATATAACTGATGTCATGACTTAGCTCATGAGGAGCTGTGACCAATACCCACCGACATTCACACTGCAGCTGCTGGCAGGGCGGATGTGGAAACACAGTGAGTTCAAAGTCAAGTGGGCAGAGGCTTAAAGTGAAAATAAGACATCCAAGATAATCACCAACACAATGGAAACATAGCACAATGATTAGGGAACATGGAGAATAAGAGATCTCGAAGTGAAACACCAAGAGATAGAAGTAGTAGACTACATGGTCCGTTAACCTGTTCTGTCATTAAATACCATCATGGCTAATCCACAACTTCACTTCTCCACCTTCTCCCCATATCCCCTGGTTCCCTGAAAAACCACATATTTGTCTTGAGTGAAGAAATTCCTCATCTCAATCTTAGATGATTGGTCCGTTATCCTGAAGCAGTTCTTTAGATTTCCCAGCCAGGGAAAACAATCTCTCAGTGTCTACTCTGTCAACTCCCCTTCAGAATATTGGATGTATCAACGAGATCATCTCCTTCTTCCAAAACTCCAGAAGGTGTAGGCCCAATTTTCTCAGCCATTCATTAAAGACAATTTCTTCATCCAGAGAGTGGTGAATGTGTGCTGAAATTTTTCACTACCGCAGAAAGTAGTTGAGGGTAAAACGTTACCTGATAAGAGATCAAGGGATAAAGGGGGAGGGGTTAGGATATTGAATTTTATAAACAACCATGACCGTAATGAATGGGGGAGCAGGCTCAAAGGGTCAAATGGCCTAGTCCTGCCTCTCTTTTCTATATTAATCCTCCCATCCCAGAGACCAATCAAGTGAACCTACACTGTACTGCATCTAATGCAAGTATACCCTTCCTTCAATGTGGAGACTCCAGGTGTGATCTCACCTAAGCCCTGTACAATTGTAGCACAGCATCCTTATTTTATACTTGCAGTCCCTTTAGAATAATGGCCAACATGCCATTTGCCTTCCTAATTGATTGTTGTACTTTCATGCTAACTTTCTGAGTTCCTTTTATGAGCACAACAAAGTCTCGCTGAACATAAACATTTACAAGTTTAAGGCTCTTAATGAACATTCTACTTCAGTATATGGTAAGAAATAATTGGATGTAATTAGAAAGTATTAGGCTTGTTTTTGCTATATCACAATCCATTTTTGTAGAAACAGATTGTGGGTGAGGAAACATCCTGTTTGTTTGCAGCTTTTTCTGTTGTGAAAATCATTGTGAATTGAGCCAGTCAGGAAAGCAGAAGATCTGTTTCACACCCTGACACATTTCAAGTATAAATTATGCTAAGATTTTTGATTTAAAAACCAGAGATGTATTCCTTATGTCATGGCTAGAAGTTGGATTAAGATTGTTGAAATACCGCTTCACATATAACTGTTTAGAATACAAGGGAATAATAATGGTCAAATACTGAAATATTTGCTTATTCCACATTGCTGTAATTTTACTTTGACTCCATATACTTTGTGCTTTGATTCTTGCACTTTTAGAAATTCTGTCATGAAAATTAATTCCAGTTCAAAGAATAATCAAAACAAGGATTTTATGGGCGGCACGGTAGCAGTGGTTAGCACTGCTGCTTCACAGCTCCAGGGACCTAGGTTCGATTCCCGGCTTGGGTCATTGTCTGTGTGGAGTTTGCACATTCTCCTCGTGTCTGCGTGGGTTTCCTCCGTGTGCTCCGGTTTCCTCCCACAGTCCAAAGATGTGCGGGTTAGGTTGATTGGCCATGCTCAAAATTGCCTCTTAGTGTCCTGAGATGTGTAGGTTAGAGGGATTAGTGGGTAAATATGTAGGGATATGGGGGTAGGGCCTGGGTGGGATTGTGGTCAGTGCAGTCTCGATGGGCCGAATGGCCTCTTTCTGTACTGTAGGGTTTCTATGATTTCTATGTTCAGCTTACTTGAGTTTTGTTCTAAAACAAAATCCTTGTTCCAGCACTGTGGTATTTATCTTTCAGAACGTATGATACTGGTGCATTTTCTGTAACAGATTATTGTGATCTCCCTGTGTTTGAATTATATTCGAGTAATCTGTGTTACGGTTTCTATGTAATGAACAAGAAAGTTTATCTCAATCAGTTTGTTGCTTTGTTTCAGTGATTCCACCCTAAGGATTATTGCAGTTCAAATTTCTACTTTGCCAAATTAAAAAAATTAATAGATTAATTTAAAATTTGTCTTTAAAAATATCATGGCGTCTGTTGGTGATAGACAGTATGTCCAACATTTGTTTTTCGTTGTAGGTTGGTAGTGGAGGAGGTGCGCTTGTCACATTAACCATTCCTAATCTCAGCCAGATCTCTCACTTATCAGTAATTGTTGCTGATAAAATAGATTTTTTACTGGTATCACCTGATCAGAGGTGGATCGTTGCTGGAGCAAACGAAAGTTATGATATTCCTGCTAAGGTAAAAAGTTGCTCCCTACGACCTTGTAACTTGTATTTTAGAAATATAAAACGCTGTATGTTCTACTGTCTCGCTGCTGCTCTAGGTCTAGCAGCACTCTTGACGTGTTGTTGAAATTAGCCCTATTCGTTAATCATTGCACTGTATCACAGCTCACATTAATGCAAATCAATATTAATACACATCACTGCAAAGGTGGCAGTGTAAGTGAAAAATCAGGTTGACACTAAAACTAAAAGACGTACACTCATCCCTAGGAAGTAGTTTGAAACTGTTTTGGCTTCTCACTGGCTGTAGGCTTAAAAGATTACACGGAAATCCACTGGACTTCATAGAATCCGTACAGTGCAGAAGGAGGCCAATCAGCCCATCAAACCTGCACTGCCTACAATATCATCCTGTAATCCCATGTATTTATCCTGATAATTTAAGGGGCAATTTAGCATGGCCAATCCACCTAACCCGCACATTTTTGGATTGTGGGAGGAAACCGGATCCACCCAGATACCAGGAGAATGTGCAAACTCCACACAGTCACCTGAGGCCGGAATTGAACCCGGGTCCCTGGCGCTGTGAGACAGCAATGCACTGTGCCACCTAGCTACCCTAAAGGCTTACGTTAACACTGCAATTAAGTTACTGTGAAAATGCCCTAGTCGCCACACTCCAGTGCCTGTTCGGGTACACTGAGGGAGAATTTAGCATGACCAATTCACCTAACCAGCACAACTTGTTGGGAATACTTTAAATGTAATCTTTGGCACTTTTTGCATTAGCGAGTGGAGAATGCCAGTTGGTAACTGAAGCTGTAATATATTTGCATAGGTACATAGAGGATTGGTATCATAAAGCAGTGTGTGAACTACAAGTAACAATACAACTTGGTTCTTCCATTACATCACACTCCTAACATATATAGGTGTAAATTTAATATGTCTGATTCAAAGGGATTGTAGATCAGAAATCCATTTGAAGAGGTCAGTGTTAACAATTTGTAGCTTACAAAATTTTCCATCCATTTAACATTGCCATCATAAAATGGCAATGATCATAAAATTTACCCTAGTCGTGAAAAGCTCAAAGGCATTGTTCAAAATGGCAATGTGCAATTTCTAAAACTAACGTTTATCAACGTTAGTTTTAGAAATAAAATAAACTAACGTTTATCAACAGTGGGGCCACTGCTGTTTGTCATTTTTATTAATGACTTGGATGAGGGCGTGGAAGGATGGATTAGTAAATTTGCGGATGACACTAAAGTCGGTGGAGTTGTAGACAGTGCGGAGGGAAGTGGCAGGTTACAGAGGGACATAGATAAGCTGCAGAGCTGGGCTGAGAGGTGGCAAATGGAGTTTAATGCGGAAAAGTGTGAGGTGATTCACTTTGGAAGGAGTAACAGGAATACAGAGTACTGGGCTAATGGTAAGATACTTGGTAGTGTGGATGAACAGAGGGATCTGGGTGTCCATGTGCATAGATCCCTGAAAGTTGGCACCCAGGTTGATAGGGTTGTTAAGAAGGCGTACGGTGTGTTAGCTTTTATTGGTAGAGGGATTGAGTTTCGGAGCCAGGAGGTCATGCTGCAACTGTACAAAACTCTGGTGCGGCCGCATTTGGAGTATTGCGTACAGTTCTGGTCGCCGTATTATAGGAAAGATGTGAAAGTGTTGGAAAGGGTGCAGAGGAGATTTACCAGGATGTTGCCTGATATGGTGGGAAAATCGTATGAGGAAAGGCTGAGGGGCTTGAGGTTGTTTTCGTTAGAGAGAAGAAGGTTAAGAGGTGACTTAATAGAGGCATACAAGATGATCAGAGGATTAGATAGGGTGGATAGTGAGAGCCTTTTTCCTCGGATGGTGTTGGCTAGCACGAGGGGACATAGCTTTAAATTGAGGGGTGAGAGATATAGGACAGATGTTAGAGGTAGGTTCTTTACTCAGAGAGTAGTAAGGGCGTGGAATGCCCTGCCTGCAGCAGTGGTGGACTCGTCAACGTTGAGAGCGTTCAAGTGGTTATTGGATAAACATATGGATGATATTGGAATAGTGTAGATTAGAGGGGCTTTAGATTGGTACCACTGGTCGGCGCAACATCGAGGGCCGAAGGGCCTGTACTGCGCTGTAATGTTCTATGTTCTATACTTTAATTTTAAATAGATTAATTCCATTTAAGAAGCAAAATGGTGTTTTGGCTATGTTGTTTCTACAAAGGAAAAGTTGTACCTAAGTCAATAGGTCATAGGTTCATGACCCCCTCCAGAACTAAAGCTCATCACCTAAATTTCAGTACATTACTGAAGGAGATGCCATGTTTTAGGTGGTCAGGTGAATGCAAAAGGTAAGTGCTGCAGTCCATGTGGTGTAAATATGCCCACAGTGCTTTTAGGACCTGCAAGTTAAATTGTGAATGGGCCCCATAGTTCTTTCTGGATTTTCTTATTTCGGGTGTCTGTCCTTTTGACTAGCTGTTAAGATTATAAAACCAAACTACGTGGGTCAATAAAACAGATACTATGAATTGTTATTTTTCCATGCCTTGCTAGACAAATGGAGTAAAAGACAAATGTATTTAACACATCAAGTTTCATAGAGGAACTAAAACAAAATGTATTTCTTCTAGGTGTTGGGGACAGAACTTTTAATCAATTCTGTTGATGATGACAGATTGACAACAGATTCCTTACCACTAACTGGTTGTTTCACAGCTTGTTGGTTACCAAAAAAGCCATCCAGGGTGGCTACCCTAACCCGTAGCAATGTCACAGCTTCTGAAATTAGTATTGTTACTCTTGATATTGCTCTTCAGAAAACAGGACACAAACTGGAAATACAAGGTATAGATTCCTCTTTTGTGTTGCAAAACAATACAATACAATGTTGTGACTATTCTGCAAAGACTTTTGAGTTTATTTAGTTACCACAGGCTTTGCTTTTGGAATTTAAAAATATATAAGTATCCTGCAAGCTTCAACGTTAGCATTGACATAGAGGAATCTGGGCATACAGGTCCACAGATCACTGAAAATGGCAACACTGGTGGATAGATGGTCAAGAATGCACACAGCATGCTTGCCTTCATCGGCTGGGGCATCAAGTGTAAAAGTTGGCAGGTTATGTTACAGCTGTATAAAACTTTAGTTGGGCCACATTTGGAATATTGCTTGCAGTTCTGGTCGCCATACTCTCAGGACATGGATGCTTTGGAGAGGGTGCAAAGAAAGTTCACCAGGGTGTTGCCTGGTCTGGAGGTTTTTAGGTCTGAGGAGAGGTTGGATTAACTCATTGTTTTCACTGGAAAGACAGAGGCTGAGGGGTGACCTGATAACATCTACAAAATTATGAGAGGCATAGATAGGGTGGTAGTCAAAGGCTTTGTTCCAGGGTGGAAATGTCAACTACAAGAGGCACAGGTTTAAGGTGAGAGGTAGTAAGTTTAGGGGAGGCGTGGGGGGGGGGGAAGGTTTTTCCACGCAGAGGGTGGTGTGTGCTGGGAACTCACTGGGGTGGTGAAAGCAGGCACATTAGCAACATTCAAGGTGTATCTTGATAGACACATTAACGGGAGGTGAACAGAGGGATAGGAACCTAGTATCGGCGCAGACCTGGTGGCTGAAGGGCCTGTTCCTATGCTGTATTGTTCTTTGTCTCAGCCCCATGCAGTGTTTACAGCTTATATATGTTTGTATTTACATTAGTTTGTTCTCTGTGTCGTTAATCTGAACTAAGTCTCTCCGATAATTGAGTTGATTAGTGCATTACAACATACTCAAATAGTCTCTCATTCCATGTCATTTACACTGAAGTACCCCGCTCTTGATAGTTATTGAGTGCATATACTTGGGATGCTAAGTGAGTTCACAATTGGGCTCACTGGGCTGTATATTCTCCACTGACAAATGCCCTGCCAGCACTCACTCTAGACTCACGTATAAAGATTGTTCACCTTAATGAAGTAGAGACACTGAATTTGGATGCCTAGATATTTTCAGATCCAATAACTGCATGCGTTTGTCGAAGAATGGTCCATATTTTCAAAAAAGTAGTACACCTATCATAGACATTTGTTAAATTGCTAACTAGATCTAGGAATGGGGCTGGTGTGAGATGTTAATGCATCTCCCATCAGTACTTTGCAAACTACACTTTGAACAGTAATGCAAACTTATTTGATATTGTTTTGTTTATAAAAGCTGAAGAGGTTGGAAATTTCACCCACAAAGTAGCTGGCTGGAGCAACAATATACTTCTTGAAGGCCATGGAACTAATACCATCATTCTGGCACAAGGCGTAGAACTGAAACTATTTTCCATTGATGGAATGCATCTTGCCAACTTTCGTGACCATAAGGAAACTATCAGTGGAATTTCAGTGGTATGAACTTCTATAATTTTTTCCAATACAAATTAACATGGCTGCCTAATTATTAAACTGTTTTCACTTTTTTTGTATGAAGGATCCCTTCCGCGTGATCACTGCATCAATGGACTTGTCACTTCGAGTCTATACCTGGAAAAGGCAACCAAACAAATGTCTCAGTCTTGAAAGTAATTACCATTTACTGGGGGGATCTCACCAGAGGTCCAGGTAAGATCTATTTCCTTGCATTTATACGAGTCATTTTAGGGGCAATGAGGAATGACAACTTCTGTTTGCCTAACCTGAAACAAAGCACAATGTCCCAAATCACAACACAAGTGGGTTAGGGAATGAAATGAGAACCAGACAGTAGTTGGTGGAATTGACCTAATGGGCAGGATTTTACGGGCCTCACTCATCCTGAAACTATAAAATCCCGCCCGAGATCAAAGGAACTTTCCATGGTCTGCCTCTCGCCTGCTCTGATTCCAGTGGCCGGGGAGGGGGGGCAGGGAACGGTAGAATTCCAGCCAATGTGTGCTTCAAGAGAGATTTTATGGAGACTTTTGAAGATCAACTCCTTCTGCCTTGCTTTGAAAAATGGAAATTTAGAATATAGGCACACAAAGTGAAGTGAAGGAAGGGGATGCAGGTAGTAAAAGGTTGGAATTGACTAAATTTGAGAGAAGTCAGTTTGAAGATGACTGTCAGAGATGAGAATATCTGCACCTGTGTAAATTATATAATATGGAGATGGATGTTGATGACCTTGGCGATTAAAAAGGGTTGGGTTTATGGGCGACACAGCTTGGGTCATTTAAGATTCAGCCCGAGCAAGAAGTTTGGAGAGTGGGAGAAGGATGTGTGTGTGCAATTTCTAGAAGCATAACAGGATTTTGTTAGTCTTTCCAATTTTAAAGTTCATGAATTCAGATTCATCGATAACCAGACAGAATAGTACAATAGTTGAATTAAGGGTGGTTGTGGAAGCTAGCCTTTGTTGATAAGGGGAAGAATGGGACAGGGCAAGGATGGAAGTTAATGCATTGCAGAGGTGATCCTACAGGGCTGGAGAATCTACTGCACCTGTACTGTCTGTATAGAGATGTAGAGTAGAAGCTTGAGAAAGCAGTAAAATAGAGGTATAAGACCCGGTTGCACCTGAAACCAAAATTTGTGAAAGTGATGAATAACAATTTGGAGGGAACTGTATTTATTGTATTGTTAAAATTTTAAGGCTGTATTTTTCAAAAGCTACCATACAGCTTTATAGATTTAACCATCTTCTTTTCACAGAGGATTTACAAGTGTATTGTGCGACCACGTAAGCATTGTGGGTACTGTTCTATCAAAGAATGGAAAAGATGTTCTAAAAGCATACTACTTCAATCTGTAAGGAATTCACTCTCTACAGCATTAACATGATAATAATTTGTATTATTTTACAAAATGAAAAATATTGAATTCGACTTTTCATTTGCGTTTTGTTATCACCAGATTTTATGCTGATCTTTGACAAGCTGTGTATTTTATAATGACTCTGGCAAGCTGAAATAACACAAAACTGCAATTTAATTGGTTTCTGTGGTTGTCACATTCATAAATTCCTAATGTGCAGGAGGCCATTCGACCCATTGAGTCTGCACTGACCCTTCAACAGAGCATCTTCCCCAGGCCCTATCCCCATAATCCCACATATTTACCTCATTAATCCCCCTAACCTACACTTTAGGTTGATTGGCTATGCTAAATTGCCCCTTAAGTGGGGGACCAGCAATGTAAATACGTGGGGTTTCAGGGATAGGGTGGGATTGTTGTTGGTGCAGGCTTGATGGGCCAAATGGCCTCCTTCTGCACTGTAGGTATTCTATTTTTTTTATGATTCTATGATGCTTTGGACACTTAAGGGGCAATTTAGCATGGCCAATCCACCTAATCTGTACATCTTTGGACTGTGGGAGGAAACCCACGCAAAAACAGGGAGAACGTGCAAATTTCAAACAGTCACCCAAGGCTGGAATCAAACCCGGATCCCTGGCACTGTGAGGCAGCAGTGCTAACCACTGTGCCAATTAAACACAAGTTCCCATTTATACTGGTTGCATGTAATCTTTTACCCACGATAACATTATTGGTAAGGGCACTTATAGAATAATGAAATACTATTAAGTGGGGTGGACCAGAGATATTACTACTCACTGCCAATTCTGTGGTAATACCAAATTCACCCAATGTTTTGGATAATGAATTTATGAAAAAAACAGCCTTTCACAGGATTAAAAACAATAAACGCGTGTTGAAATTTTCTGAAATGTTGGCCCAAGTTTTGCACTGGATGCTCACACACTGTGTCATTAAGCAGGAACATGCTTTTTGATGGTGTTGATCCCTTTAAGTGGTAGGTAACAAGCTGTGACAGTGTTAGATTTCTCTGAGGATTGTGAGATTTCCCTGTCAGCTTTCCCCGATATTTAAAAATGGAAAGTAGGTGTGGGGGCCAAATTCAATGTTAAGTGTTCATTTGTAGAGGGCTAGAATACAGCAGCAGGGATGTACTGCTGTGGCTGTATAAGGCTTTGATCAGACTCCATTTGGAATATTGTGAGCAGTTCTGGGCCCCATACCCAAGGAAGGATGTGCTGGCCTTGGAGAGGGTCCAGAGGAGGTTCACGAGAATGATCCCAGGAATGAAGGCTTTGTCATATGAGGAGCGGTTGAGGAGTCTGTGCCTATATTTGGAGTTTAGAAGGATGAGAAGGGATCTTTTTGAAATTTACAGAATACTGAGAGGCCTAGATAGAGTGGACATGGAGAGAATGTTTCCACTAGTGGGAGAGACTAGAACTTGAGGGTACAACCTCAGAGTGAAGCTCCTTTAAAACTGAGGTGAGGAGGAATTTCTTCAGCCAGAGGGTGGTGGTGGAATTCATTGCCACGGAGGGCTGTAGAGGCCAGGTCATTGAGTGTCTTTAAGGCAGAGATAGATAGGTTTTTGATCAATAAGGGGATCAAGGGTTACAGGGAGAAGGCAGGAGAATGGGGATGAGAATCATATCAGCCATGATTGAATGACAAAGCAGACTCGATGGGCCAAAAGGTCTAATTCTGCTCCTATATCTTATGGGCCCAGTCTGTGCTGCTGGAATTGGGATAGACTGGGATCAGGATCCAGAGTGGAACAGTCCAGAAAATGGCCACCACAATGAAGAAAACAGTGGGTGGTGGGGAGGAGAGGGAGAGAGGGTAACGGAGAGAAAGGGTTGGGGGTAGGAGGTAGATAAGTTGGGGGGGGGGGGAAGAGAGAGAGAAAAGTGAGAGTGGGAGACTTAAGAACATCTGTGAGCAAGGACCCTGGAGATGAAATATGTTCAATATAGTGACAAATACGCTAACAAATTAGCCTTATAATTTGAAGCTTGTGATTGAAATACACATTTTTTTGTTGTTTTAACAGCAAGATAAACTTCGAATGCTTTATCATTGCAAAATTTGCTCACAGTCCAGTGAGCGAGAAGAAAATGAAACGTGGCTCTTCATGTAAAAATGTTGGGCAGCCCTGATCAATCCCATTTATAAATGCTGGACTTGCTTACAAAGTACTTCTGCAGTGCAGCCTCGAAATTGAAATGAATGTAGACTTCTGGGACCGTAAAACAGTTGGGCAAAGTGGCCTGGCTACTTTTTTAGTGGACAGTTCACCCTGTGATCTTTCATTATTGCAATCATAGAATCCCTACAGTGCAGGTGGCCGCCATTTGGCTCAAGTCTGCACTGACCACAATCCTACCCAGGCCCCATCCCCATAACTCCACTTAATTACCTTGTTAGTCCTCCTGACACTAAGGGGCAATTTACTATGGCCAATCAACCCACACCTCTTTGGAGTGTGGGAGGAAACTGGAGCACCCGCAGGAAACCCACACAGACACGGGGAGAATGTGTGTTTCAACTGTGTGGAGTTTGCATTGTTTCATAGGGTTTGAGTGTAGCTGACAGGGCTAGCATTTGTTGCCCAATCCTAATTGCCCCCGAGAATGTGATGGTGAGCTATCTTCTTCAACTGTTGCAGTCCATCTGCTGTATATATACGCAGTACTGTTTAGAAAGTACTTTCAGGTTTTCAATCCAGCAACAACAAAGAATGAGTAGTACAAATCCAAGTCAAGATGGTGCATGACTGAGGGGAGAACTTGCAGATGGTAGTGTTCCCATGTATTTGCTGCTCTTGTCCTTTAGATGGTAGAGGTCATGGGTTTGGAAGGTGATGTTGCTTTAATGAGTTGGTGCAGTGCATCTTGTATAAGGTGCACACTATTGCCACTGTGCATTAGTGGAGGTTTTAAATGTTTAATGTGGTGGATGGGGATGCTAATAAAATGGGCTGTTTTGTCCTGGATGGGGCTGAGCTTCTTAATAAGCTGCATTTATCCAGATAAGTGAAGAGTATTCCATCATATTTTGGATTGTAGATGGTGAACAGACTTTGGTGGGTCAGGAGGTGAGTTACCCACCACAGAATTCCCAACCTCTGATCCACCACCAACTGCCGCCCCCCCCCCCCCCCCCCCCCCCCCAAATCCACCCACACCCCGGATGTTGATGGTGGGGAGATTCTGGTCAAAGGAGATACAATTAGATAGATGACCATCTCCAACGGGAGAAAATCTGAGTTCAGCAACTCATTTCTACTAATGGAGAACTTACATGTGGGAAACTAGACATTCTTTACAATCAAAAAATGAAACTACAAATTTGCAAGCAAAACATTTATTTAAATAACATTACAAATATCATCCAGGTATGAAATGTATTTTCAAAACGACAGATACACCAAAATGAACGACACTTTTAAAAATCCTCCCATCAATATTTGACAACTTGTAATACGAGTAATTTGTCAAGAACACTAACAAAATCAGAAAACCCACAAAAGCAGTCTATGCTGTGTTTAAACATATACAGAAATTCACAAACAGACCAGAACCTGCACTATTGTACATTACCTTTCGAAACTTATTGCGCGTTGCTGAGTCAGGTCTGTGGAAGTTTAAGACTTTCAGTTGTGATGTTCAGTATGATGCCCTAGGAAAGGCAGCAAGTTGTATAGTTATCTCCTTTGGGCCAAAATTTCAGTCCTCGAACTATGCAACCTACTACCTCTACCCAGGAGCTCACCATATTATCCACATTGATCATCTTGCTATTTTTTTCTGTAATGGAAAATTAATGAAATATTTTAAAGTACAAGTATGGATTAGTGGAGTTACCTTCAATGTCTAGTAAGAAGCCAATGACTATTTTGTTTTCTTAAAATGATGTCCTATTGTTTTGTGAAAATAACAGTTCCATGCTGAAAAGACATTTGTTTCTTTTTGAAAAGAAACCTCAACACTCCTCAATTGCACTGCACCCCCACATTTCAGCTCCTCTACTGAAAGCTTTGGATCCTTGCTGCTTTACAGTTCATGGGTGACAACTACCCTCTAGCGTCTTGCCAAAATGCTCATTAAAAGCCACATCAATATCAATAAGCATTGATCGGTTGCTTAAATGAAGGAGGCATTACAGTGAAACCCAATCCTGCACCAAACTGATGTTCACACATGCGCTTTTCGAAGACGGGCCTTGCTGGATACTGATCAGTAGCAGAAAGCTTCAGTACACGTTCTTTCCAAAAGGCAGCACTGTTGAGGCCGACTGCAGTGTTTATACTGCCAACTTGCCTGGGCTCAGCTAATACGACACAGAGAGATGATGAAATCTGGCACCTTCCTGTCTATATAGCTCAGCTAGTCACTAAATAAGTTAGCTAAGCTAATTTGTGGGGTGATGGTGGGAATCTTCTTATTTCAAATTCATGTTAAAAGGGCAAAATGTTTTCTTTCTAATCAAACTCAATTTGGATAGGAACATAACAGGGCAAGAATTTAATGAGATTTCAAAATCATAAAATGTAAAAACTTGTAAGAAAGGGGAAATGAATCAAATTAGTAACAGAATAATTAATTAGAATTAAAAAAGCTCAATATCCCACTGTTTTGGTAAGTTTTCTGCATGATTTAGCTAAAAGACTAATGAAAACATATCCAAGAAATGAAATTAACAATTAACTACATGAAGTGCCTCGGGAAATTAGTTTTTGCAAATATTTATATGGAGAATGTAACATCACAAGTCAAGAAATACTAGACTGTAAGTAATCTTTACTGTAATTCCTACAGACTTTTCAAAAAATCTACATGTACAGTGCAATACTGAATTTAAAAAATAGAAACAAGAAAATGTATTGCATGATTTGCAATTTGTTTGCTGTCAATATCATGAATGAAGTTAGATAAGAACACATCCCTGTCCTCCGACTAAATGATATGTACAAGATGTAAAATGCCACTTTTCTTGATTTTATAATGAATGTATAACAGCACTGCACACATAAGGTAGGTATCAATGGATGTTATTTTGCTGTGGAAGATATTCTGCTACCTTAGGAAAGACAGTAGATTGTATAGTTATCTCCCAGTGTGGGTGTGACCCTAAAACTATACAACCTACTACCTCATCCCAAAGCGCAAACTCTACTTCTGATGCATTCTTTATTCTGTTTATGCAATTAGTGCTCTGTGGAAACAGAATAAAACAATGAACGCTTTAACATGTGCCACAAAGTCAAACTCTCACATGGATATTTAATTTAGACAAATCTACTTAAAAATACTGAAGTCCAAATACCAAAAATGTTGCCATGGTAGCATCATTATTTGGCATGACAAATTACTTGGAAGTATAGAACTAATCTACTCTCTCCAAATCAAAATTTCTGTACAACTGAATAATGCACAGTATAAAAGTTTAATTAAGAATCAAACTGTGCTGACATTTATATTATATTCTATTAATTCCCATTTCAATGTATACATTTTCCCTAAGCATCATTCCACGCAACCTATTCCCAAGCCTCTCCCAATAGCATTTTTGATCCAGATGTTAAGAGTTGTATAACTGAATCACAAAATGGTTCTCTCTCTAATTCCCATCACATGATTTTATGGATCACATCAGAAATCACCATATGGAAAATGAGGTGCAAACACGTCCTATTGTCACAGCACAGTACAACAAACATTAACAAGGCAGACATTTTACATGTACCTGTACACTTTATATAATCTTTACCGTAAGACATATATCAGTTTATCTCTCAAAATGTATCCGCACGCGACCTGTCTGACATAATTTAGCTACAGTACTTTGCCAATGAACAAACTTACTTTATTTGAAATCTCAGAATATACTTGTTCATCAGAGTTGTACTTTTTTAAAATATTGACATTTAAAAGTTACTCTCGTGCAAATATTAATGCAGCTTGACAGAAAATTTGAGATATTAAAGCTTAAAAAAGTAATTTACTAGTTTATCCTCTGTTTCTAATTCTGAATCTCAATTGTGTTTTTTGCTCTGCTTTCCAATAATTTATTACATGGGTTTACTGTCCATTATTTTCTTACATGTGACATTTTTCCTTTATTGTATATCAAGAGGTCAATGTGTTTGCAATTCTTTGATTATTATTGTACATCTGAAAAACTATTCAAACTGTTGTTCCAATTTTATTAAAACATCTACAGACAAAAGTTATTAAAATCTCAGCATAAAAAAGGAGCACTCTCAGTTTATTTACCCGATCCAGGTGGTAGTTACCAATGTGATTGAAACTATGAAAGGTTTGAACGGGGGCATTGGGAGATCAAGAACCAATGTAGATCAGCAAGGACTTAGGTGATAGAAACATAGAAAATAGGAGCAGGAGTAGGCCATTCAAACTTACTCCACCATTCAGATCCCACCTTCTCCTCATATCTTTGATTCCCTTCGCCCCAAGAGCTATATCTAACTCCTTGAAAACATACAATGTTTTGACTTGACTCCTCTCTGTGGTAGAAAATTCCACAGGCTTACCACTGTGTGTGAAGTAATGTCTCATCTCAGTCCTAAATGTCTACCCCATGTAACCGGACTGTGACCTCTGGTTATGGACTCCCCTACTATTGGGAACATTCTTCCTGCATCTACTCTGTCTAGTCCTGTTTGAATTTCATAAGTTTCTATAATATCCCCCATCAATCTTAAGAATACTAGCAAATATAATTTTAACCAATCCAATCTCTCCTCATATCTCCCATCATCCCAGGAATCAGTCTGGTAAACCTTTGTTGCACTCCCTCTGTAGCAAGAACACCCATCCTCAGAAAAGGAGCCCTAAACTGCACACAATATTCCGGGTGTGGTCTCACCAAGCCCCCATATAATTGCAGAAAGACATCCTTGCTTCTGTACTTGAATCCTCTCATTATGAAGGCCAACATACCATTTGCCTTCATCGCCTGCTGCACCTGTATACTTAACTTCAGTGACTGGTGTACCCAGGTCTTTTCACATTCTGATAATAATCTGCATCCTCCTCACAGCTTACCCTCCCACCCAGCTTTGTGTCGACTGCAAATTTGGAGATATTGCATTTCGTTCTCTCATCCAAATCATTAATATACATTGTGATTAGGTGGGGTCCCAGCACCGATCCCTGCAGTACCCCACTAGTCACTGCCTGCCATTCCAAAAAATACCTGTTTATTCCTACTCTTTGTTTCCTGTTTGCCGAACAGTAACTGGCGTGGCAGAGGGGAAGAACCAATTACAATTTTGAAAGAAAAGTGTGGGACGGAGAAATGAAAAAAGGGGAGAAGCTGCCAAGGAAATTGGAATAGTGACCAGGGTGTGATTTGGTTCTATGGCCAACCTGCTTGCTGGCAGTTTGGACAGAAAAGTGGATGGAAAATGTAACTAGCTGTAGAGAACGTGCCGCCACCCATAAACCAAGTTTCAGTTAAGGTAAGGATGTCAATGCAATCCTTCACAAAATCATTGATGACAGACCTAGTTCACATGTTGCAGCATTACCAATGTAGCTGGGAAAAGGAATTGACCTTATTGATCTTTTCATTATAAGAGGTCTATCAAAAATGGGACCTGAAAAGCTATAGTACATTAGTAGAAAACAACAAAACATTTCAAATCAGTCAAATTATTATCTTGGTTGCCACAGTACTTCCATAGTGTGTTTCTGGTCATTCTTTCACCAAAGACTTTGACAGAAGCAGAATTTCTCACTCTGGAAAAAACTACATCAAGCTGTCCATTTGCACAAACAGGCTGAGGAATGTTGCCAAGAGTCTTGGCTCGGGACTTGTTTATTGCCACAAAATTGGGAACAGTTTTCACCCGAATTGAAAAAGCAGACTTACATCTGATGGGAGTAACATTATTCAAAGAGTAAACACTATTTCCTTGAAATCTGCCTGATACCATTTCAACATCTATCATTGAGAAAATGGCCACCAATCTTATTCCATTTTTAAAATTCAATTTTTTTTAAATAACATTATAACTTTCCTCCTCAAGTCTAAGTTTGTGCAGTGTCATGCCCACTAGAATTAGACACTGTAAAAACTCTCAATCAACACTGATATATTATTTTCCATTTGAATCCAGTGAATCTTTGAATAATGAGTTGTATCAAATGATAGTCTCCATCATTGTGCCACACTTAACCAATTCTATCATCTCATCCATCCCTCACACGCAATTACATACATGCCATCTTCATCCTCACAGAAATAATCATTCTAGACAGGGTAACTTGCAGTTAGGTGCCACTTACATTTTGCTGCTTTTGTTCTCCATCAACACCCCACCCACCAACCATCTGGCTACATGTGCATCAAGCACTTCAATCCTTCATACATCCCATGTAATTCCCCATGCGCCACCAGTCCAGGCAGACAAAAAACTGATCATATATTGCTTGAGGTCACAACCCACGGTGCTGACTGGAATATAATTTCGCAAATCATCCCATTATTTTCTTCAATTTGGTGAATATGTGGGCACTAATTTTAAATGGAGTTATCCTGGATCATTCAGGAATTCTACTACAACCTGGACCAGCCAGATAAATGCTGTGGCTACAAAAACAGATGAGAGGCTAGGAATACTGTGGCAAACAACTTGCCTTTGAATCCCGAAAACCAGTCCACATTCACAAGGTACAAGTCAGGAATGTGATGGAATATTCTCCACTTGCCTGGATGAGTGCAACTCTAACAACACTCAAGGAGTTCAACACCATTCAGGACAAAGCAGCCCACTTGACTGACACCCCATCCACTGCTTTAAATATTCAGTCCCTCCACTATCAACATAAGAGTGGCAGCAGTATCTAGAAGATGCACTGCAGCAATTCCAGCTATTCCAAAGTGCAGTGGATGCTGGGACAGTGAGTAAGTTTGAGCAGTTAGATTTCTAATTCGTAATGGGTTAAAAAGTTATGGGGCAAAGGCAGGAAAATGGGGATGAAGAGCATATCAGCCATGATTGAATGGTGGAGTGGACTCGATGGGTCGAATGGCCTAATTCTGCTTCTATATCTTATGAACTATTATTCACCAAGGTTCTTTTGACAGCACCTCCCATATGCATAACCTCTACCATCTAGGAGGGCAAGGACAGCAGATAAATGGGACACAACCAGCTGCAAGTTCCCCTCCAAGCCGCACACAATCCTGACTTGGAATTCTATTGCCGTTCTTTCACTGACGCTGAGACAAAATCCTGGAACTCATTTCCTAACAGCACTGTGGGTGCACCTACACCACATACCCCGCTCACCATCACCTATCAAAGGCAGATAGGCTATAAATGCTGACCTACACAGTGACACCTACACCCGTGAAAGAATAAATGTTTAAAAATCTCAAGTGAAGAGTGTACAGCGTGATCAATAATCCACTTTCTAACCTCTGCTTGGATATATAGTACCCAAGATATCAATCCCAGGAAACAGAAGGTGCTGGCAAACTCTGTGAATAAACTTTGTCTTAACATAATAAATCAAACCCCTTTGGTACTGTTGTTTTCCAAAAAAGACTAAAACAGGAAACTAGTGTAGCAGTCTAATAGAAATAAACTAAAAACAACTTTAGAATAGACATTGAACTTAATGAACCAGATGGAAAATTTCACAAAGGTGAAGATAAGTGGAAAACTCTCAAGAAGTCTGTCTACACCAAGAAAAAGAATGAATTCACTTGTAAGAGGAATCACAAATTATTTTCCTGGTTGTCAACTTGGGCTTACTCAACTGTCTGAAGGCTGCTGGAAAGAAGAACTTTAGAAATCTTACTGCAAGTAATAAAAATGTTTATAACTGGTTTAACCATTAATGGTTTGATACAAAAAAATTATCCCCTCTACACATCTGTTACACCAAAATACCCACTGTTGATCTAATTACTTACATCAAGAATTTCTTCAAATGGTAGCACTAAGAAAGTTAGCTGTAATATCTTGTTAACAGTATAAAATGCTGGCACTTAAATGTAACTATTGCAGTTTAAAACCCCTCACGTTCAAGTATTCATATGTTACATAAAGACACAAAAGCCTAATGCTTCTATTGTTTAGCATTTGGCAAACCCACAAGCAGATCACCATTCACAATGTAGACGTTTTACTCAGTTTCAAATCAAAAGCCCCAAAATACAAACAACCTATCATTTAAAATGAAGTATTTTTATGAAAAGACAACATTAGATCGAACCAACTGAATTCTAGTAGCGAATGACCACTACTTAGTTTGCAGATGTCAACTATATTCATACCCACCAAGAAGTGGTAATAACAGGATTTCACTCCCAACATGATGTACTTTCTCTTCAATGAACCATTCAAGACACAGGGGCTTCTGAAAAATATTTACTGTGTGTGCAATTAACCATTTTGGCATTTTCTCACCCATCCATTTAGTATAAGAGCTGCTGCAGTAAAAATCTACAATTTAAAAAAATACATATTTTTCATAAAACTCGAGTAGCAACCCACTAACAATAGGTTGCTTAGATGGAGTACACTGCACAAGATATATCCCTTAATACAAAAATAAATCAGAGTAAAACTGATTTTCCTGGGTAAACATAATACTCACTGCAAAGATTAAGTAGGTAAATTTACTAAATGGGATGCACTGAGCCTTACACAAGGGAAGGTTTGATCTCTGCAGCATGTTGAATTAGCCGATTTCAACCAAGCCAACTGTTAGAAACTGCAGCTAATTTAGTGCCCAAAGCTTGGGAAAGGGAAAAAAACCTAACTTGCATTGATATTCAGCAAATCTCTTCAGCTGGAGTGCTTTCTACAAGGACTCAATAACACTAGGATCACAAATTCTATGAGGTGATTGTGATGCACGATTAACCCATGTTGTTGCTTCTGATGTCGGTAGCATGCAAACTTTGTACTGCCTGCCTATTTATATGACGTGGTATGCAACACTAAGCACTCCTGAGCTGGGAAGCGAAATCGCATGAGTGCAGGTTAGCCCGTATTACTTAAAGCCAACAGGCCCTTCTTAAAGGGGAGATGCATTTTGGTGGGAGCGGTGCTAGAAGTAAATCCAACCAGGAATTTGACCTGAATAAGTCACTAGAATGGCACGTCATGGCAAACAGCATGATCTTTCAGACAGACACTGTAGCGAGAGCAGGTAAGCACCACAAACAATTTCAGCACTGTAGCCCTTAGGGATCTGGATGCAATGCTACAAAGAGTTCAATGGTCTCACTTGCGTGGTCAATCCGTGAGTGCATCCTCAAATGCCATATTCCACCATCACTAGCCTCCCACACTTCTCAACTCATCACCTTCCTTTCATTTAATCAACACTCTCTACCAACCACAACTAGTATTTAACATTCATTGCTTCACTTCATCCTCTCACACGCATGCACTGTTGCAAGCCTCACACCCACATTTTACAGCTTGCACAGAAAGTTAGCTATTTAACCACAACACTCACCTCAGACACATTGCACCTCACTTACTGGCACACTTCCCTCTCATGCAGGACAAGGTGGTGCAGAACGCAAGCAGCAACATCAAATCAGCAGAGGACAGGTGTGAATGTATGCCCTCATCTCCCTCATGGAGATGACACTACATCATTGGAATGGCTAAGATTGAGGCCATGTCCAGAACTGAAACCATGCAAGTGGCAATATGCTCATAATAAATCGTCCTTCTCACATCTTACTTCTCCCTCATCCCACAAACTCTTCTAATTTACAAACTATGGGTGGTTTAAACATTCATTTCTTGCTTTCCCTTCCTCCTTTCAGATCTCAAGAATTGTAATCTTGTCAGGCGGTATTGAAAGAGCACGAGAAAGGGGATGAAGAGACTGATGAAGAAGAAACATCATCACTCACTTTTATAGTTGCAGATGTCAGCTCTGATACTGACAGTGCATTTACTTTATTTAGGCTAGCTTAACAGACAGAATCCACATGTGACAAGTGGCTTGCAGCCAGGTTAGCACATGAGGGAGAGGTCACACGAGTTCTGTTGCACAGGACTTGTATGAGGACTTCAATGAAGAGGTTTACAGAAAAATGTTAAAAGGCATGCATATAGAAATGTGCCTGATGCTTTGGCAGACCTGCAAAAAAAGCCTAGCTGGAAAGGCGCTGTGGTGATTTCCTCCTTCCTTCTTCTGCTCACCGTATACCTGGTCACAATGGTGAGACTATGTAGGGCACAATATAGCAAATCATAATGAATTGTAAAATGCAATCTGGCAGGTGCTACAGGGTTTCACCAGAGCAGTCCACACAGTGGAAAACTTATTTAAGCACTCAAAAGGTCTGCTTGTGACATTTTGTATGTCAGCATAGTTCATGTTATATGCAGACATGTATTAGTTGTGCACCAGAGCCAGTTAGTCAGCGAATAGCCCTCAACCACCACATTCTGTTTTCTCATTGTGGATGAAATACTGATAGCAAAATACATTATCACAGAATAAAGGCACCAAGACTGCTGCCAAATACTAGGCATTAACCGATACCACATGTGATTGCACGCCGGCTGGATATTGAGAAAAACAAATTTCTTCCAGTTGTGGTACATCTCCAAATTTACATGCAACACTTGCAGAGTGGTGTGTGTGTCTGTGTAGTCAATGGCATCCTGCTCCATGGGAAAACCTGCTTTCCTGGCAAAGCTGTGCCTGCTCCTCTCTGACAAGAGAGAACGATATAGGTTCAGCTCTCGGAGTTTAATGAGCATCAGCAACCTCCATATACAACAGTGGATGATGAACTGTGAGATGTTGGAAACGTCACCTGCTCCAGCTTGGAAGGAGCCCGATGCAAAAAAGCTCACGACCAAGGTCACCTTCAGACTCTCGTAATGTCGTCATTGCTCTGACATGAGGCTGAAGGTCTGTCCACAAAAGGTGAGGGATTTCAGTGAGCATCTCCTTAGTGAAAGGGAGGCATCACATACATTGTTGCCCCATGAGGTAGAAGGTTACTCCATGAACACACTAGGTAAAGATCCTGCTAAAAACCTTTCTCCCCCTACTTCTTCCTCTTCAAGCAACTTGTCCTCCTCTATGTCACCTCTGCTCATTCTTTGTCATGCTGCAGGCCAAGGAGGATGGAGGGTACAGCACATATGACTGGACGCAAGTTGGGTATGCAGAACTCTTGCAATGTGGATCAAGGCCTTCAAGTGCCATACCACTAAGAGTCCAGCAACTTTAAATCACATACAAATCTACAAACACTTCTACTATTTCAGCAACAACCACCAGTAATCAACTAACCTGAATTAACCTGATGATCCTTTTAAATAATGCTGGTTCTTCCTGCTCCTAAACAAATTTGCAGCTGTGCAAGGTTAACAGTTGAGGGTGAAAATGGCACTAGATTCAAATCACATGCTGACTGATTGCATGACCTGCCTAACTCTGTGTACTTCCAGTGCTCACTCTCAACAACCATGTTAATGACTCACCCAAAATGGCACTGGGTGCGGTCCACACCATAAGCGTGCACATGTCGGTATGGATGCCATTTTGGACCTAAAACAGCATTTGTAGTGCCAAAACCAGAGACACTTGTGGAATTGAACTTGCGGCCGAGTAGTCATAGGCTCACACATAAAGAATAGTTATTTTGCTCATGCTATGGAGGGTAATTAGCACCAAGGGAATCATTCTTCACATGCAGGAAGGCAGGAGTAATAAGCAACAAAAAAAAGTATAAACTGGTGCAGCCCAATGGTGTGTCAAGAAATGGTAGGACATGATTCTCTCGCAAGATGAGTTCTAGATATGAGCTAGATTATCATAGAAATAACAGCAAGGCAATAAACTGACCTACTGCATTAAGACTGAAATAGACTTTTTTTGTTATCTAATGTAGTAACTACCCCTGAAATGTAGTAACTATTTTGATTAAATCATCCATTATAGAGTGAGATAAGTAGAAATGTCGACATATTAATTTTAACATATTAGGCAGCATGAAGAGCTATTTCTGAAAAGACAACTGAAATTCACTCAATACTGTGGAGTAAATGCTGCAGGCCACATCACAACATTATAGCATAAGCTAGTTGCTTTTTCAATATCATAAAATTCAAAATGTCCTAAATATAATTTTACGGAATTTATTCTATTTGTCAATAAAAGAGCTGCTAAAATGATTAAATTCCAAGATTAATTTGTTATCTCCTAAATATTAATTCACTCCACAGTAACATAAATCCATTATGAGTTCAATGAGAACTCCTGTATGTATATTTTCCTGAATTTCTACAACATTTTATAACTAACTTTATCTTCCACCTTTAAATACGCACCTGCAGCTCCTCATTTTCCTTCTCCAACTAAACTTGCTTTCTACACATACCAAAACTCTTCACCCCACCGTGCCTTCAGCCGTATTAGGCCCTAACTCTGCGATTCTTGCCCTAAATTTATGAAATAGGTTGAATTTGCCTTTTTCTAAACATATGGTCAATAAACGTACCATCTCTCCTTCATGGAATAAGAGTAATGGCATATCAATATTTTCCATAATTCCTCAAATATGATCGATTTACACTGTCTAAAATTTAGGAATCTACCACAATTAACCTACTATGCAATGAAAATTAGTTAACTAGCACATATATTTTCAAAAATACTGTTTTTGAGTTTGCATTTTTTGAAGGGGAAAGGAAATTAAAATCAGCACAAAAGGTTGATAATTACTTCAAAAATATTACGGACATGTTATGTAAGCTAGAATCTAAAGACTAGAATCCTTAATTTGTGTTATTTTATAAAATTGGATAATTCCTGCACAGTAAACAAGTTCCTCCTCCGTAAATAAACATTTTAGAATAAAAATCTATCGGCCTAACACTGCACCAGATCATTAATCTCAATGAACAGCCATGTTTGTTGTGTGTGCAGCTTTCAAATTTCCTGCATGCATGCCAGTTGTACTAGATTCATAGTAGCTTTATTTCTATATTTTAAAATAGCTTAAACTGTAGTTTCTCACAATCTGAACACAAAGTTTAGCCTAAGAGTATTTTGAAATGCACATCTGCATTGCAGTATTGTCCCTGCAGATCAGAAACATTCAATCGCCATCTTTTTTTACATCCATCCATATAGAAAATTACCTTTTGTTATTTTAATTTCTGTGCTACTCATTTTAACGCTTTTTCAAAAATTTTTTTTTCAGTTCAACAAACAGTTTATTGTAGGTATTTTCTTTTTGCCATAGTCCTTGCTAATGTGTCACTGGCTTAGTTAAGGTGCCCCTCAAGAAATTTAAAGCATAGATACCAATTCAAAATTAACATCTGAAAACAAATATATTGGTAAAAACGCATATTATTTACCTCCTTGGCTGAGAAACAAAACCATAGCGACTCATTAGAAAAGGAAAAATCGTAACATGACGCTGAATGCTATTTTTATTGCCAAAATGCAGATACTTGCCGCACTTCAAACGCAAGCCAAATAGGGACAGGGAATCCTCTCCTTGGTATCATTCACTCTGTAGAACAAAAAAAGTGAAGCTGTAAGCTTCTTTTGTGGAACACTGACTGTAAAAATGGGGGAAAAAGTGGATGTTAAAAATGTTTAAAAAAAGGCATCTTCAATTTTAATTTGATTACCTTAGATACATTTGACAACTACTGAAAAATCAAATCAAAGATGATTCATATAAGCTTTTCAGACAAAACAAAATTCTTTTTAAAAAATCCTTGATGAACAGACAAACAGCACTTCTGATGCATGCTAACGCCCTTACAAAACTAGCCTCGTATTCATTTACATTAATATTCAAAAGGGCGGATGTCATTCTACAACCCAATGTGGATGCACTCACAATTCCAAAATTACAAACAAAACACACACAAATACATCAACAGACCTTCTACGCCTTATTATACTGATATATTCTTTCATGCTGACATACGAACAATGAATTTTATTTAATCGTCTATTTAATGTTTGGTCACAGCTTGGCATAAATCCCAGACTTGCTCTCATATGCACCCTTGCACCCCTCTGTCTGTAACCTCCTCCAAAGAATTTGTTTTCACATTGAGCACAGATGGAAGCAAGTACTTGGCACGGGCAGCACCCAAATGGATACATATTAGGAATATACTGGCAGCGACACAAAAACGTGAACCGTTGCAAGGAACTGGCACAGGGCCTCCCTCGGATTAGCATTTTACAGGAACTCAAAATGAGAAAAGAGAATCAAATGGGTGCGCCATTGCGTTCCATTTCTGTGTAGAAAATTATTTCACTTGCCTTAATACTGCGTTAGTAATAAAGATCAGTCGCACAGGAAAACAGATCCAAGGTAACCAAGGCATTGCTTGCTTCAGAAAGTATGCTGGTGCATGCCCACTTCTCTGACTCCAGCTACGTCAGTTGCAGGATAAACCATGCAGCAGTACTTCCAAAATAATCCGCACTGGTTTTGTTTCTGACAGTCTACTTAATAACTACAGTTAGACCTAGACATGATGGTATGGCAATTTTGATTTTAACAGTTTACTAAGTAGTAACTGATATTATAAATAATATTCTTCATTTTGACTACTACAAAGAAATTGACAATTTATGCCCAAAATTTTGAACAAAAGTGAAGAGCACTGCCACACCATGACAATGATCACCTCAGCAAGAAGACACATAAAGTTATCAGTTTACTATAATTACTGAACAAGCGTCGTCACTGAGATCACACATTCTTAGTTTCTGTTTCACTTCCAAATGAGACAAATGTAAACCTGAATTTAATTTTTCACAAATCAACATTCGGGGTATTGATGAGCTACAACTTTCTGACTAACAAAAGATTACTTAAATGTTTTTACATCTATAAAGTTATTACTTGTAGCTTTGTGAATAAATAAATCATGGGCCTATGACACAAAAACTAAAAAAAAAATGTAGAAACCTTCTTACGAAGCTCACTTAACAGTCTGAACCCCTGTCCAATAGCATGATATTAGCCATAAAACCCATAATGCTGTTTGGTCATGTAGCATGAAGACCAGTGGCTTATGAGGTAGCTAGCAACACAGCTCTAGTTTTTTAAATCAGCAATTCATGTCACTCCAGTCTTTGGCCCGAATCCAGTCATGGATCCTCTTTTGTAACAAAGAAACGGGAAGGACAGGTTAACGATTCTTCTATTTAAGTCACGTCATCCTGGTTACCTTAATTTCTTTGCACTTCAGAGAATTCTGAACTGAAGCCAAAATGCTAAATCTTTGGATAGCTACAAAGGATGCAGACCAAAAAAAGGACATGCAAATTTTAGAAGCTAGCCAAATGGAGAAGATAGTTGTATGCTCACGCATTAACAGAATCACTGCATAAATCTATATTCAAATCTAAGATTTCAGCATTACAGCTTCTCACCATTTCTCCTAACCGCCTAAAAATTGAGAGGTATAACACTAATATTCAGTTCATTATTTCTAAATTTGTTCTATCAGACAGGTTACTGAAAACAAGCAGGAAAACAGTTCCTTCGCTTTTTCAATGTACTTGTTATCTCGACACAAAATTATTCTAACATAATAGCTATATTCAACATGCATCAACATTTTCAAAACTGAAACTTTCAATAACATCTGAAATACAGAAGACAAATTTAAATTCTTTCAACCGGCTTTAAGATTTTCCACATCAGCTAGTAATTATTTAGTCTTCTTTTGTTTTGCAGTGAAAATACTGTATATGGGAAACAGAGAGATACAAAACAGATTTTTGACGTTTTTCAATCAAGTAAATCCTCAAAAGAGAAATAGAATTGTACTTATCTAGTAATCATATACTAAGCAACATTTAAGCTTTCAAACATAAATCAACAACTCTAGTTGATCCTGCTACCTTTCAGCACCAACATAATTTAAACTGACACCCTCAAGCACAATGCAGTATTGCTAACTCATAAGGGAACATTTCTCGCAATCAAATTTCAAGTTTTCAATGAAAATAATTATGTATTTGAATCAAAACAAACCCATCTACTTGACTATGTTCAAAACACATTCACTTGCAAACATACTCAAATTAATCAATACATGAAAGCTTGCATTTATACATCGTGAAACATCCCTAGACACTGAAAGGAGACCTTAGGCCCGGTCACCACAATCTTAGTTGAAGAGATATGTATTAAAGAACACCATAGAGGAGAGTCTGTGAGGCAGAGACATTTAGGGGGGAAATTCCAGAGTTTAGGGCCCACTTAACTGAAAGCAAGGTCGCCAAAGATGGAGCAATGAAAATGGAGAACGCACATAAGGCCAAAATTGTGCAAGTGTAAACATGTCAGGATTGTGCAACTGGCGGTTGTGGATATGGGAAGGGATGAGCGAATGAAGGATTTGAAAACAAGGATAAGAATGTTAAAATTGAGGCATTTCTGGTTTGGAGCCAATGGAGGTCAGCAAGCACTGGGTTGATGGATGAACAGGACTTTACATATTAAGATGCAAATATCAGTTTTGGATGAGCTCAAATTTACAAACCATGCAAGGCGGGACATTGCTGAAGGGTTTATATGTGATATTCCCTTGTACATTACAAATTAATATGTAAACATCAAATCTTGAAGATTGATGACACTATGAACTGCAAATGATGTTTCAAAATCACCATATTAAGAAAATGCTGTGATATAACACTTTAGTCCAGTTTCAGAAACTGCTGTAAACAAGATACACAAATATATAAAGAACATTAATGGAAATCTGAGCTAAACATTTTTCATTTCCATCGCATGCCTAATCTCATGCGAATTAAAACATACTCCATGACTTAACTCAGTATTGTCACCCTCTCAATACACTGATCTGTGTACCTCTTAATCCTGAAGGTGAAGAAATTGGCTGCCCTGTCTTATCTGTGTCTAATTCAGATTTAAGAAATAATTCCATACTCAGCAGGCTCTGAAGTGTGGAATTAATTTTTCAAAAGGCTGTATTTTCTGTGTAATTGCTAGCCTGAATGCACTATATTAGCACTTATCATTTGGCATACAGCAATCAAAGGCTAACATGCAGGTTTTTGCAAGAACTGGCTTGCAACCTTATTGAATGTAGATTTTAAGTTTCTATATGTAACTAAGTCACAAATGTAAAATAGTTTAGGAATTTTACACCACTGAATGGGAATTAAATATTGACTATCCATATTGAGAATCTTCAAGATTCTGGGCAACCCCCCAAAAAGAAACAAGTCTACTCACATTATCAAATAGATGTTACAACATTAGTGTACATATTAAAAATACAAAAATAATTAAAATTTACATAATGATATATATTTTTTACATACAGCCAGTTCAAGAAATGTTTTATATTCCAACCCCCCATTAAAATATTTCCAACATCTGCAGTGATCATGTAAAGTGTCCAAGTACAGAAACAGATCAATGACTCTTCAAATCCATAATATTTTTCCCCATGGGCTACCTAGCTAATCCCACTCTCCTGCTTACTCTGTACAAATGTCAACCTCCCTCTTCTGAAACCAAAAGTAGCCTGGTAATATAACACTTTAATATAACATAATAGTATATTAATTATAATTATATGTTCTGGTTGGAAGACAACAATTTTGTAAAGTTTTGCTCCTGGCTCGGTGTGTCAGGAACAACAGGCCCACAGACTGTAGCCCTCTCTCCATTACTGTGTTCACCAGTAGCATGGCTTTACACCATTAAATTACCTCAAAGTGATAAAAGCAGAGTATGATCATGCAAGACAAGCAAAAGGCAGTAAGGCTGCATGAATGATTTGATGCGTCAGCAGAAGAGTAGCAGTGGGTAAGGAGGACTTTATGGCAGCTACTTGGTATATGAAACCGTTGCATAACCTTATCTGGGTAGCTTTAATTTAGTGTATAATCTTACTCCTCATGCAAGCATTGCTGACGACATTCAACCTGTTATTTCCAGTCTTTTCAGGGCTAGTGCCTTTTTTTAGTGTCCATTCTTCATTCAGAAAAGCAAACTTGAATGGTCATGGATGAAAATGAACCATTTTGCAGAAATATGTCAATAATAAACTTCTTCGCTTGGCTCGCAGCCAAAAATATAGCCCTTTAAATGGCGGCTACAGGCTTTTAATTTCCCATCAGTGGCGCAAACACTTCTTCTGATAGCAGACAAAGGCCTGTTAGACAATTTGAGTTAATAACCAAATTTCAGATGAAAATTGCATGCATGTTTACAGGATCTCTTACATTGGTACAATCTGTATATAAATAGGAATTTCTACTGACATTTTGCTGTTTGCTATCTTTAACTCAAGTGCGGACAAGAGTATAATGCAGTCCACCAGTTTTAGAATTATGTCTGTAAATAATGAACTACCCCACTACAGCTAAGACATGGGAAGATCAGAGAAAAGAGTATGGAAAACAAAACGTTTGGGGCAGAGCCAGAAAGCGAAATGCCGAAAACCTGTCAAAAATAGGACATCTGAATTGTTTTTAGCTCAAAATTTGGACTTCAATATAAAATGTTTCTAGGATTTTAGAAATGTGAGTGTGTGTTTAAAATATCCAATTCTGATGTATGATATAGTAACTCCACAATAACACTAGTCTACACAGCCAGGTATAATGAAACTAACTCAATACAACTGCTGATGTGAATAGAATCATACAGTATTGTGGTGTAATGCAAGAAACTAACACAACGGAAGCAGAACCTTCAACAAAATTAACAGAATGCATTAAAGCAAGAGAGGTTAAGAATCATAGAATCAAGGAGTCAAATAGTAATTACATACATTTCCACTCATTACAATGCTGAGGTCAGGACTGCAGTGATAGCTAGCAGCAGGATGGATTTATAGTTCTTCCACTGCAAATAATATTTCTCTCCCATCACATGAACGTAAGGAAACATTGGACAGGAAAAGGTCTGCTGCCCCCTCAAACCTGCCTCACACAGTTGTAATGCCATCATATTAAGAATCAGGATTCAGTTTCTTCTGGATGTATCACATGCATGCCTTTCCCTTTTCAGAAGGTGACAAATCTTTTGTATTTGTTGCACATGAAGACAAATTTAATTAAAGTGTGGAATCATTGATGGTCACAGCAAATATCCATTCAGGTGGTGTAGCAAGCTATTTTGTTAAAAATAATAGAAAACGTTGGAAATACTCAGCAGGTCAGGCAGCATCTGTGGAGAGAGAAAAAAAAGTTAATGTCTATTTTCCTTTGTGCATTCTGATTGTTGGAAATTATTTTACATTTAACCAGGTATTCCCTCCAGGTCTTGTATCAAAGACCTAGATTTATTTTCCACACAGAACTATTTGCAGTGAAACAACTTGCATTCATATGTGGATTTAGGATAGTAAAACCATCTCAAGGCACTAAAAAGGAGCAGAGAGAGATGGAGAGGTTGAGGAAGAGAATTTCTGGGTTTAGGGCCAAGGGAACTGAAAGCACAGCTATTAAAGTTGGAGTAATTGAAATTATGGATGCACTGGAGGCTAGAATAGGAAGAGATCAGAGATCTCAAAAGGTGCATAGAGTTGGAGAGACGAAAAGCATAGGGAGGAGGCGAAAACAAGAATGAGGGTTTAAAAATTGTGTTGTCAGACCAGGTGCTCGGGGTGATGGATAAACAAGCTTTGGAGTGAGTTAAGATACAAGCAGTAAAGTTTTGAAATGAGAACATGTATGAAAGGTGGAGGATGGGAGGCCAACTAGGAGACTTGACTTTTCTAATGCACTATCAGTGACAAAGACAGGGATGAGGGTTTCAACAATACATAAGGTGAGGCAGAGTCAAAGTTGAGCAGTTACCCTGGTAGCAGAAGGCAGTCTTAGTGATTGTGTGTTTATGTGGCCCAAAACACAACACTATGGTTGTGAACAGTCTTAATCAGCTTAAGACAGTTGCCACAGATGGATAATGTCAGGAAGTTAAGTTTGCAGCGGAGACCGAATACAAGGACTTCAGTCTTCCCAATACTTAGTTGGAAGAAATATTTGCACATCTAATATTGGATGTCGAGTAAGTAGTGTGACAATCGAAGACTTCGGAGGAGTCCCCACAGAGTTGGTGGTGAGATAGTGTTGAGTATTGTGGCAGACATGTTTTCGTATGCTATTAATAAAGGACAGCTTAGACAAGAGATATAGAAGGGGGCCAAGGATAGATCTTTGGGGGACTCCAAAGGTTAACATCCCATGAATAAGAGGAGAGGCATTCCTGATGATTCTCTGGCTACATTTCAATAGATAAGAATGGAAGTACCACACAGCTGGATGATGGAGGACAGACACCGAAGGAAAACATTGTGGCCCACTGTGTTGAATGCTGCAGATAGGTCAACAAGGGTGGGAGGGATAAGTTATGGCCAAAGAAACAAAATGCGCCAATTGCGACGACAAGTAGTACAATTTCAGTTCTGTAGCTGGGCTGAAAATGTGATTGGAGTGATTCAAACATATAATTGAAGAAATGATGGGCATGAATTTAGCACATAACAAGGTGTTCAAAGATCAGGGGGAGAGGTTGGAAATGGGGCAGTAGCATGCAAGAAGAGAGGAATCATGGAGAGCTTTTTGAGAAAAGGTGATGACAGCAGATTTGATGGCAGAGGGAAGAATACCTGATGAGAGAGAACCATTAACAATATCAGCTAGTATAGGGCCAAGAAACTGAAGTTAATTGGTCAGCAGAACTATGTACAGTTCTGGTCACCTTATTATAGAAAGGATATTATTAAACTAAAAAGAGTGCACAAGAGATTTACTAGGATACTACTGGGACTTGATGGTTTGAGTTATAAGGAGAGGCTGGGTAGACCGGGACTGTTTTATCTGGAACTAGAAGGCTGAGCTTACAGAGGTCCATAAAATAATGAGGGGCATAGATCAGCTAGATAATCAATAAATTTACCCAAAGGTAGGGGGAGTCTAAAACTAGGTTTAAGTTGAGAGGGGAGAGATACAAAAGAGTCCAGAGGGGCAATTCTTTCACACAGAGGGTGGTGAGTATCTGGAACAAGCTGCCAAAGGTAGTAGTAAAGGCGGGTACAAGTTTGTCTTTTAAAAAGCGTTTAGACAATTACATGGGTAAGATGGGTCAAATGCGGGCAATTGGGACTAGCTTTGGGGTTTAAAAAAAAAAGGGCGGCATGGACAAGTTAGGCCAAGGGCCTGTTTCGATGCTATAAACCTCCACGACTCTATGAGTTTGGTCAGAATAGAGTCAAGGGAGCAAAATGTGGATTCCATGGTTAGAGAGTGTTGCAGGATATGGGATAGAATCTAGAGAAAAACATCAAGATTAGGGCAGTTTGTCCTGATACGCTGAAGGAGGGAAGCGAGAGAGACAGCTAAAAAGATAATCTCCGTGTTTGCTGATATAACAAGCATTAGTTACCTAAATAATAATAAGTCTAATGAACCTCTTTAGCCTCAATGATTCACCCGATTATCTGCCAAAACGGGGTTGGCATAGAATTTGTGCAAAGTATTATCCAGTTCCGCCAGTCACCACCAATCTCCTCCTGTCTTACATTAAGTCAGATTCAAAGCCAAAAATAGTAACTTAATTTGTTAATTCTATTTTACTTATCTTCATTCCCGACCTGAAGTGCAAAATCAAAATTTGTCTCTACTTAATTTCCATTAATCATAGAAGCTGTTTGGCTACAGTGGATAATAGTTTCCACTGCAAATCAAAACTATTTGCCTATAAATCCGTTAACATAATTTCTTGTATTTCTCCCAGATACAATTTAGAGGGGATTCAATACATGCATCGTGTCAATCTATCCAAAAATAACTCCAATAATTAATATGATGAAAACAACATGACAGTAAATAAGTGAAAACGTTAATTAAATATCAGCTGTGACTCAGCAATTTCCCCTCTGAGCCAGAAGGTTGAGAGTTCAAATCCTACTGCAGGATGTGCACAAAAATTTAGGCTGACACTCCAGTGCAGTACTGAGGGAGTGGTGCACTGTTGGGAGTGCTGTCTTTCAGATGAGACGTTAAACCAAGGACCTCAATGCCCTCTCAGTTGGATATTATTTTGAAAAAGAATTATCCCTGGTGTCCTGCCCAACATTTATCCCTTAATCAACACAAACAGGTTATCTGAAAATTTATCACTTTGCTATGTGTGGTAGTTAGCTGTGAGCAAATTGGCTGCCACATTTCCTACATTACAACTGTACTACAAAAGTATTCAATCAGCTGTGAAATGTTTTGAAATGTCCAGTAGTTGTCAAAGGCATTTTAGAAGTATTTAATTTTTGATGCTGTGAAGTTAGCAAAGTTATAATAGCCAGAGTTAAAGTTTGTCACAATCTGAATACAACCTTTTATATCAGGCGCAGAAAATTGATAGCATCCCATGATTATCCACTGAAAATTATCAGTTCCATACAAGAGTTGAAGACAATTTCTCAGATCAGCTATACTCACAAAAGTGATAGGGATGGAATTTATGTTCAGCTCACAGTTCATCATCCAAACAGCTTTAATCTTCCCTATACCGGGCCATCTGCAAAATGAAAAGAAAACAGACAAGATACAGTTATTACCCCAAACCTGAAAACTCTGAAAATCCCAGAGACAATTCAAAACAAAATGTAGAAAATGTAATTCTCTTAAAACATGCCACTAAGCATCTGCAATGGCAAGATATCCCAAATGCGTTCATTACAATAAATAGAATTGATAAAACTTTGAATTAAAAGGCAAAACATTAGAATGCAAATCAGATAAAGTCACATTCAAACATTGGATCAAATTATACTCTGAAAACTGTATTTAACTCTGGTTGCTAACACATCCTGAAGGCAGTCCAAAGAGCACCACAAGACGGGTCCATCCTGTCAAGGCCTGAGTTATCAACAAGAACAGGAAAAAAACTGTGCTCGTCAGCTGAGAAAAGAGGCATCTGGAGTATTCGTACAGAAGTATACGAGGTAGTTTAGGGAATAGAAAAAAGTACATTAAATTTCATGTGAATGAACAACACTGATTTCCAAATAGGATACTGAAGATGAAAACACTAGTGTTGTTGAAAAAAAATGGTCATTACAATAAATGGTAAAGGGGATAGTTTGGGATCTTTTTGGTAGATGGATTAAGGTGTGCTGTATGGCCATATTCATCCGCAATTATCCTGGTTGTGGTTAGCACTAGTTCTAAATTGAATATTTATTTTTAATGGAATGTTATTGAGCTTTCACATAAAAAGTAAAACATAAGCTGTTCATGTGTCCGTGGAGAAACTAAGGCTTAAAACCAGCAACAATCCATTTAGTTTCATTAAATTTTCTTGCTGGAGCATTTTAGAATTTATCTATATAGATTAAGGGCTAGCACCTTATTTTAGAAGAGGTAGAATCCCATATCCTATATTAAAACAGCCTCAAACTGATGACATGCCCATGACTGCATATTGTATCCATTCAATTTTTGAAATGTAACCTTTTTTTGCACCATTTAATTTAGAATTCATTTCTAAATGAAGAGTTATTTATTGCATTTTAAAATATTTATTCATATTTATGTACACATTTATATAAAGTGTAACTGCACACTGTTATTGCTTCTAGTGAAGTGATTTGAACATCTTCCTTCTTATTCTGGCATTTTTTTGTTACATTCTTCTTTATTAAAATAATTAGAGAACAGGTGTCCAAATCCACCTCTATGCATATTTCTCATTAAAGTCGCTGTATTTAGTTTTAGAAGATAATTTATCTTCAAGGGTATTTTGTTTTTTTTTTATAAATGTAAAAATAAATAGGGAACGGATTCCCCTATCCAAGTTCATTCTGCCTACCTCCAGGTCATCTTAATTATTTATAAGAAATAATTTATACATCAACTTCATTTTACACCAAGCAACTGTGCTGAACTTCTCTTTTTGCTTTTGGGACTATCTCAACGGTTAAACTAAATATAAATTTGTTGAGTCAGTACTACTAATTTTTTTACATGTTTCATGTTATTTTGATGTGCCAAAGCTTTGTGGTCTTTTGGCATAGTTTCAATATTTCAGAATCCACATGTTTTATACCACTGCGGATACTGGCAAACATGAGGCTGGGGTGGGGTTAATAATTTCTAAAACTTCTGATCCATAATTGTCGGCAAGCCACATAGCCTCCCAATGCTAGAATATTTACTGATAAGTATTTCTAAACCAAGTAATAAAGTTAAAATATATGGAAATAACTTAGCTGCACCAATATATTTCTCATTAAAGTAGCTGTATTCAACGTTAGAAGCTAATTTATCTTCATGCTTTTTTGTTGACTTAGTTCTTTTTAATGTGAAAATGAGTAGGAACTGATTCCACCATCTGAGGCCTGCCACCCGGTCATCTGGACAAACAGAATAGAAGCTAGCATACAAAACTTTCAGGGAAAATACAAATAGTATCGCTAAACATTTTTAACAGATTATGGACAGGATTCTCTGAGCGCGCGCTGCCAGAGAGAACAGAAAATTTGTCGCTCAGCCAAAACTCCATTCATTGCAGCGGGACCAAGGAATTCCAGCCGCGGGCAAGGTCTGAGATTTCCAGCATATATATCTGCATTACTTTAATTTTGTTTAAAATACGT
The DNA here is from genome assembly GCF_964213995.1 of Mustelus asterias. Taxonomy (NCBI): domain Eukaryota; kingdom Metazoa; phylum Chordata; class Chondrichthyes; order Carcharhiniformes; family Triakidae; genus Mustelus; species Mustelus asterias. The sequence continues at coordinate 133,337,028 of NC_135803.1, read as the reverse complement.
ATAGATTTATTTCAAAATTAAATGTTTGGACATTTGAACCTTAATTTTTTTCTTTTATTTTTTCTTAGAATGTGGGCATAATTAGCAAGACCAGCATTTATTGTTCTTTCCCTAATTTCCCTTGAGAAGACGGTGGTGGACTGCCTTTTTTAACTGTTGCAGTCTATGTGCTGTGAGGTAGGGAGTTCCAGTATTTTGACTATTACAATGAAGAAACAGAGACACAATTTCAAGTCAAACTGGTATGTGACTTGGAAAGTCAATTCAATTTAAAAGCTACATAATTAAGGGCATATATTTTAAATAGAAGTTTATGTGGAAATCATTAATGTATTCATATTACAATCCTGGTAGCATTTTTTCACTTTAAACTTGTTAATACCCACATAAAATGTCCACACAGGAATATCATATTTTTAGTGTTTTCACAAATGAGTGTGCTTATTTTTTATTTAATTGTTTAAACAGATTGGATTGTTCTTATGTAAAAGGCATAATTGCAAAAATGCATCACCACTCAACAGGCAACAACTACAGAGTCTGCAGGCAAGATGCAATATTAAACATTTAAAAGCAACTACCATCTTACCCTCCAACACCAATCCTATTAAACTAGCTTTGAAAAAGTGAAAGTTGTCACAGAGCATAAAATTGCAGCATGAAAACGTAAAGGTTCAAGGAGAGAATGCTAGGTTCAAACAAAATAATATTTTATTCCTCTGGATAATAACTTCTTGTTTTGTGAGTAAAACTACCAACATTAGATTGCGAACAAACCATACTCTCTGCTCATTTCAACATGGCCTTATAGTGTACCTTACTACAGTATGACAGACATTCTATGCCTGTCTATTATTTGTACTTTGTCATCATAAGAGCTTACCGAAATAGCACAAGTCAAACATTTGGAACAGGAAGCAGACTTCTGCAAACTAAAACTGCAAGAACCAATCAACTAACAAAAAACTATAAATTTACTCACTAAAAAGAAAACAGCCGATTCTGGTGATTTTTTTGGGATCATTTCATTCTCATATTGACTTTTTAATAAATTGTCTTGTGATACGCTTACTGAACTCTCTGAGAGGCATGGCACTATGCAACTTACATGTTCACATCAACAATAGCATGTTTGACACAATTAAAAGCAATGAAGGCACAAATGCTTTGTCTCAGGAGAAAACATGCTTTCACCTTCTCAGCACCTTAAACTTTATGTGTCTGTTTTATATACTTTGCTAAAATGCATTAAAAGCAGTAGCTGTTAATTACATTCCTTGGCACATCTGTCACCAATCTTCATTTGTGAACCATATAAAAGCAGTAAAATGTCATCCAAGTCATGTATCATAACTTCCATCACCATTACTCCATCATTGCATGGTCAAAATCCAGAAAGTCCATATCTAAGGGAACTGTGGGAGTACTTTCAGCATATGGGCCGCAAAAGTTCAAGAAGGCAACTCACCACTATATTCTCAAGGACAGTTAGTGATGGGCAAATAATGCTGGTCTGGCCAGCAACATCCATATCCTGTGAAAGAATTAATGAAAAGAGAGCATAGATAAAACTACTGCCATTTGAATTACTATAGCTGTTTAAAAAAGGACTTTCATTTACATAGCACCTTTCAGAATCACAGGACCTCCCAAAACATTTTACGGTCAATGAAGTACTTTTGAAATGTATATACTGTTGTAAGGTAAGAAACAACAGCTGATTAGCACACAGCAACATAATAAATGGCCAGTTATCTATTTTGGTGATGTAGATCGCGGGACAAATATTGGCCAGATCACTGGAGATAATTTCCCTGCTCTTCTTCAAAATAGTGCCACAATTTTTTATATCCACCTAAGAGGGAAGACATAGCTCATTTAAACACCATGTTGAAAAAACAGCACCTCTGACAATACAGCGCTCCCTCAGTACTGCATTGGAGAATCAGCTTTGATTTTTATTTAGGAAATGAACGAATAGCTTTCAGACCTGGAAGTGAGAGTACTAACAACAGCTGACACTACATAGTTTGCTGCATTCATCATCTTATATCACAATGTTACCATGCTTGCGCAATGGTTTTATACCGATGTTGTGTCAACTTGTAGAATCAGAATGGTTACAGCACAGACTACCATTCAGCCTGTGTCTGTGCTATCTTCCTGCAAATGCAGCTCACCTAATTCCACTCCCCATAGCCCTGTAATGCTCTTCTCTTCAGATAATTGTTCAATCTTCTTTTGAAAGCCATAAATGAATCTGCCTCCACCACACTCCCAGGCAGCCCACTACATATCCAAAACAATGCATCATAAAGGTTTTCCCTGTGTTGCTTCTTTTACAAATCACTGTCAATCAGTATCCTCTGATTCTTGATCCTACCAGAAACTGGAACAGTTTCTCCCTATCTACTCTGCCCAGATTTTTGAACACTTCTATCAAATCTCCAATCTATCCACATAATTGAAGATCATCAATTTGAGAGCCATTATCAAGAATCTTTTCTGCACCCTCTATAAAGTCTTCACGTCATTCCTGAAGTGCGGTATTGAAAGCTGGACACAATCTTCCAGTTGCGGCCTAACCTGTGTTTTACACAGATTTATCAAAATATCCTTGTTTTTGTATTCTATGCTCCTACTTATAAGTCCCAAGATCCTGTAAGCTTTATTACCATTTTCAATGATTTGTGCACATCTACTCCCAGGTCTTTCTGCTCCTGCATCCCCTTTAGAATTGCACCGTCATTTTATATTGGGTGAAGGAGAGACAGTCAAAATGAACCATTTCACACTTCTCTGCATTAAATTTCATTTGACACTTGTACATCTATTCCACATGCCTGATTATGTCCTTTTGAAGTTCTACACTTTCTTACAGTTCGCAATATTCCCAAACTTTTGGTCATTCGCAACTTTCTGAAATTGTGCCATGCACATCAAAAGCTAATGATTAATGTATAGAACAGGAAAAACAGGGGTCCTAACCAGGCCTCTGATGTACCTCACTGTTTACAATCCCCCAATCCAAAAAGCAACTATTCACCACTCCTCTCTGTTTACTGTCGCTAAGCCAGTTTCATATCTGTGCTGCACCGATCATTTTTATTCCATGAGCTCTAACTTTGTTCACAAGCCTGTTATGTAGCATGTATCACATGCCTTTTGAAATCCACGTAGACAATTTGCACCCTTGGAAATGGTCTTCTACCTGATAAAAAATACCAAACAAATGAGCTCTACAGCTAAACTGCGCATTTTCAGGGTGACACATGATAAGATTACTTCACTCATACAAATAAAATTGAGCATCTACATGTACTCTGGAGCTCTTTATTAAAAAAGTGGCTTTTGCCCTTCTAAATGTCGAGTCTTACATGCTTTTTCCTTACCCAAATTACTAATTTGAAAATTCAATTAGCATTAAGCGGAGTTTAGGAAATCATTTTATAATCTTATTTCCCATCCAGTCATCCACAAGGCTTCCATCTTTGGAGGTCTGACAGCATCTTAGAGAGAATAGAGCCAACGTTTCGAGTCTGGATGACCCTTGGTCAGAGCTGGCGATGGGTCATGCAGATTTGAAACCTTGGCTCTATACTCTGCACAGATGCTGTGAGACCTGCTGAGATTTTCCAGCACTTTCTGTTTTAGATTGCAGCATCCGCAGTATTTAAGCTCCCATCTCCATTTGGCACAGTCTGACTGACCAGTGCCGAACCCAATTCGTATTTCTTCTTCGTGGGTGTAGTAATAGTTCAGAGGAATCAATTTAAACTTGCAGGATAACCTTCGCCCATTTGCCCGACCGATTGGTGTTAAGTATTTGAAAATTACGCCTGGCCATTTCGTTAACGCGGTAATTCGTTAAGATATTTCAAAATAACTTCCTTAATGCTGCGTTAGCAACTTTGGGCTTTTCCAGTTATAAAGCAACTATTTATTGTGTGTGTAAGCGTTTAAAGGTTAAATTATTCCGCTCCTTATTCTTTCTAATGGAAGCCGCTGCTCGCCTCCAGACAGCTCGAGCCGCTGCTCGAGGCCAAGGTCTTCACTGCAACCTAACGCAGGGGCGGAGGTTGCGTCAGGGCCGAGTGATCGACAGCTCCGTGCAGCCAATCACTAAGCCGCACCCACGCAGCTGGCCAATCAGAACAAAGCGCCCGGCTGCCAGCCCGCCAATCAGAAGCCATCAAGGGGCGGGAGTTCCGCTAGCAGGTTAGGTTTCCACCGGAGTTACAGGGCCATCAACGTGCCCGGCCTGGCCGGGGGGAGGAGAACCGGTGCGAAGTCTGCGGTGCTCCTCTCGGGAGCGGCCCCGCCGGGACCGCCTCACAGTTCCAGCCGACGCCGCCAAAAAGTCGGCAGAAACTTTCCGCTCTAACGGATAAAAAAAAATGGCGGCTCGCGTGGAAATGTGTGTGTGAGAACCGTCTCCCCTTCACAATCTGTCCGACAATCTCTCCCCCTCCTACCCAGGGAAAGCTGGCTGATTCTTTTTAACGGTAACCCCCGGTCTAATCACAGCCTCGGGACAGTCACACACTTACCTCTCTCTCCGCCCGCTGCCGCCGCCGCCTCACCACACTCCAGATCACAGCCTCACTATCGAGTCCGCGCGCCCCTCGTGACCCAGCGCCCACAGCGCAGGCGCCAAACCAAGATCCCGGGAGAGGAGGTCTGGCTAACTCCTCTGCAGTCTCAGATAATACAACAACAACCACATTTCAACAGCCACAGCATTACTTAAAGAAGATTGTGCACAGCAACATTATTATTCTTCTGGTGGCTTGTGCATCAACTGAAGGGGCAAGGGAATTAGTGAACTATATTTATCAATCTACTTTTAAGCTTATAGCATTACTGAAAGAATATTTCAATGTTGTGCACAACAATAATATTGTTCTAGTAGCTGATGCATCATTGGGGGGGGGGGGGTGGCACAGTGGTTAACACTGCTGTCTCACTGCACTAGGGACCCAGGTTCGATTCCTAGCCTGAGTTACTGTCTGTGTGGAGTCTGCACGTTCTCCCAGTCTCTGTGTGGGTTTCCGGCAGGTGCACCGGTTTCCTCCCACAGTCCGAAAGACGTGCCGGTTAGGTGCGTTCGCTGTGCTAAATTCTCCCTCAGTGTAACCGAACAGGCGCTGGAGTGTGACAATTAATGAGCTTTCACAGTAACTTAATTGCTGTGTTATTGTGACAATAAATAAACTCAACTGAAAGGGCAAGAGAATTATTAAACAATATTTATCAATCTACTTTTATCTATAGCATTACTAAAAAGATTTCAATATTGTGCACAACAACATTATTATTCTTCCAGTAACATGCATCAACTGAAGGGCAAGGGAATTATTAAAAATATTTGTCAATCTACTTTTAAGCTATAGCATTACTGAAAGAAAATTTCAATATTGGGCACAATCTTAAAAAAAAGGTTTATTCATTAGTGTCAGCAGTAGGCTTACATTAACACTGCAATGAAGTTACTGTGAAAATCCCCTAGTTGCCACACTCTTGCACCTGTTCGGTTTCAGAGAATTTAGCATGGTTAATGCACCTAACCAGCACATCTTTCAGACTGTGGGAGGAAACCTACGCAGATACGGGGAGAACATGCAGACTCCGCACAGACGGTATCCCAAGCCGGGAATCGAACCCGGGACCCTGAGGCTGTGAGGCAGCAGTGCTAACCACTGTGCCATATTATGATTCTTCCAGTAGCTTATGGATCAACTGACAGGGTAAGGGAATCAGTAAACAATATTTATCAATATACTTTTAAACTATAGCATTACTGAAATCAAATCTCAATATTGTGCACAAGAATATTATTCCACCAGTAACTTATGCATCAACAGAAGCGGCAAAGGAATTAAACAATATTTATCAATCTACTTTTACATCATCAGACCAGTGGTTTTTTTGATGAATCAAGGACCCCCTGTAAATCCTTGTGGTTTACTGTTGAACTTCATACATTTGTTTGTTTTGTTACACCAATTCAATTGAAAACAACTGCAAAAACATTTCAGACTCCGTTCCATTGATCTAGCTAATAAAAATGCCAACAATGGTGTACTCCTGGATGGAACAAAATCAGTTCCTCTCTCTTCCACTATCTTTCGATATGCCCACATACATACAAGTTTGATTTGGCCGCAGAGAGAATTTGCTAAAAACATCAATGTCGGGGTATGTGGACTGAAAAGTTGTTAGACTTGGACAGAAGCAATTGTGGGTAGAAATGTAACTGATGCAATTCATTGCAAATTTGTCATTTTCAGGGAAAAATCAGATAAAATTCTCAATGGTGAAGAAACAAATGATTTCAGCACGTAAACACACCTTTCAATGAAAGCTTGCCATGGGACCCAGGATGATTTGTTGTTATCCTCAAATCTAGACATAGAATGATATATGGCCATTCTTGCCAGTGCCAGCTCCTTTAAAGACTATCCAATTAGTTCCACTCCTCACTCTGACCCTGTAAAGCTCTTCCCTTCAAGAATTTATCCAGATCCCTTTTGAAAGGGATAAATTATTTCCATCACCCTTTCAGGCAATACATGCCTGATCACAACTTGCTACATTTTTTTTTTCTCTCATGTTGTTTCTGCTACTTTGCCTACACCTTAAATATGTGTCCTCCAGTTACTAACCCTTCTATCAATACTGTTCATAATTCTGAACATTTCTATCAAAACTTCTCTGCTGTAAGATGAATATCTAATAGCCCCAAGTTCTGGAATCCCCTTCTTGCACTGCTCTACCTCACTTTCCTCCTTCAAGACTCTCCTTAAAACCTATTTATTTATCCAAGATTTTGGTCATTTGATATGACGTCTTCTAACATGGTGTCCTACTATGTTTTATAATGCTCTGTAAAGCACTTCAGAAACTTTTTATTATATTATAGGTGTTATGCAAATATAGGTAGTTGCGGAGAACAACCTCAGCTACCCCATTCTCCTGTTGAATTCCTCTTCTCTCACACCATTCTGGTAAATCTATACGGCACCATTTCCAAGGCCTTAAAATTTAGCCTACAGTGTGGTTCCTGGAATTGAACACACTGCTCCAGCTGAGGCTGACCTGGTACTTTATAAAGGTTTAGCACACTTTCCTTGCTTTTATAGTCTTATACCTCTATAAATAAAAACAAAGATTCCACAGTCTTTTCCACTTTTTCTGCTACTTTCAAAGAAGTGTAGACTTTAACTTCCAGGTCTCTCATCCAGCACCCTAAATATTGTATCAAATAATTTGTTTTGGATCTTTTGATTCTTCCTACCTGATGAATCACTTCACACTTGTGTCAAATTTCATCTGTTAGTCTGCATGTTTCACCAGGCTGCCTATACCTTCCTGAAGTCCATTATCTTCCTCATTGTTTATTACATTTCTGACTTTTGTGCCATCTATAAACTTTGACTACCCAAGCGCAGGTCATTAATATATCAAAACGATCAGTGATTCTGATACCAACTCCCAGACAACACCATTGTATATATCCCTCTGGTCTCAAAAAGCACTATTCACATTATCTCTCTGCTTTCTGTCCCTTAGCTAATTTCATATCAACACTGCTACTGTCTCTTTATTCCCACGGGCTTTAATTTTACTAACAAATCTATTATGTGATACTTTGTCAAATACCTTGTTCATATACACATCACCCACATCACACTCATCAACCCATTCTGTTACTTGAAAGAACTATTAGATCAGTCAAACACAACTTGCCTTTAATAAATCCATGCCCAATTCCATTAATTAGCCCAGACCTTTCTAACTACCAATAAATTTTGTTCAGGATTCTTCATTGTTGATGTCACACTGATTCACTTGTTGTTGCCCGTTTAATTCTCTCCCCTTTTCAAATATTTCCAATCTTCCAATTTCTTGACAACATCCCCAATATGATGACTGGAATACTGTGGTTGGAGCCTCCACAATTTCCACCACTACTTCCCTCAGTAACCTTGGATGCACCCCATTTGGACTAGGTGAACTTTGTTTTACACTGGAAACTGATCCACCAGTTAAGGTGAACTATACTGAACTGCTCATATTTGGCTAGAACCTGTGCATTAATCTGTCCTGATGAAGCGGCATGTCCCAAAATGCAAGGAGGTGATGATGAATCTAAGAAAATGATTAGGCCACAATTAAAGGACGATGCAGTTTTGGTTACCCCGTTATGGAACACCATAGCAAAGATGCATCTTATATTCATTACGATGATGGCAGAGATGAGGATATATAGTCACACAGAAAGTTGATAAAGGTGGTTAAGATTCATAAGAGAATATAAAAGCAGTAATCATGCTAGGATTTAAGTCACTGGCTAGGTCTCCCGAGTACTGTGGACAATTCTAGGTGCACATGACAGTAAAATGTAAAGACCTTAGAAAGGTTACAAAGGGGGATTCCTAGGATGTTGCCAGTTATGAGAAGAGATTGGAAAAATTAGGGCTGTTCACTTTAAAACAGAGAAGATTAAGAGGTGACCTAGGAGAGGTTTTCAAGATGGTAAGTTTTGATAGAGTAGATGGAGCAAAACTATTCCTTCCACAGCATGGGTCAATAATCAGAGGTCATGGATTGAAAGTAATTTGCAAATGATCTCAAGGAAAGCTTATTATTCATTCATTTGTTGACATCTGGAAAGCTCTGGCTGAAGCGGTGGTGAAAGCTTATTCCATCAATAATTTTGAAAAGGTAGAGTACAGACAATTGAGGATGAGGAACTTGCCATGTTATAGCCAAAAAGCCAAGATGTGGGATTAAGCACAACTGCTCCTTCCAAAAGCCTGCACTGATAGGTTGGGCTAAATTTATCTCCTTTTCTGTTGTAAGTTTCTATGAATCTCTGTTTGTTGAGCCATTTGTGTGGTAAACCACTGTTAGCTTATTACCTGTATATGTGACATGCCTGGATACATCCCTGCCGGCCCTACCCGAGACCCCCCCCCCCCCCCCCCCCCCGGTCCAGGTACAAAGGCGACTGCTCCCCACCCCCCGCCTCAGTCTGGACCAGTTCATCGGCATGGGTGTGCTCCAAGTCTTTTGCTAATAAAAGCCTATTTGTTCTTGCGTACAAACTAGTCTTTGCTCGATTGATGGTGCATCAATTTGTAAAGTTAAGGTTGTATTCACTGGAGCAAAGAAGGTTGTCGCCCATGTCATCAAACTTCAATCCTCAAAATTCTCAGGTCTAAAGTTGTAAGGGGTTGTGTGAGTAGTGATGGATACAAGAGGTAATCAGAGATGGCCTTGCCTTTGATTGACTCAATGTAAATGCAGTCTCAGTCAAAAAACAAATGCCTCAATGTTACTCTGGTAAAATTAAGTGGTTTACAATGTTTTTGATATGTTTAAAAAGCAACACAAAGAAAATGTGTTGTAATTTTAGGTTATAACTGCATGCTGCATTTTGTTCTTAAACAGCAAGTCTGGTTTGCATTTTTTAAATTGGGAAAGAGTCCTTTTCACATGATGGTTTTATCCAGGTAAACCAATATTAGAAAAATGTGATATACATTAAAATCTTTCTCCTCTGAATTGGCTTCAAAAGTTCAATTGTATACGATTCTATAGATGATCTCAGCTCAATGTGCTTAAAATAGAGTACTCTGACCTCCAGGCATCATATTTCTCTGCATGTTGCAGAAGCAACTCATTTGTTTTGGAAGCAATTAAGCAATTTCCCAAAATAACCTTAAGACACGTCTTAATGAAATGGTAATTTTGGATAGCCGGTGTCACACAAATTATTTTTGGTAAGCCCCTTCTCCTCCTTACGCCGCTTCTAAAATGCGCTGCATTTAGACGTGAATCTACCAAATCTTTCAGCTGCAGAGTTGGGTAGGTCAGCAGAGGTCAGCCAAGCTTTTCTGCAGATTCTAAATTTCTGAATCCTTTCTTGTTCCAATTAAATATCCACTTAGGTAATGTTTAATTTTAAATCAGCAACCCCTGTATCCACTGTCTTTGTTCATTGACGAGTAGAATTTGAAAAATACATTACATTTTCAGGTGCCTATTAAAATAGTTAAAATTAGTTCAAAGACTTGCATTTATGGTATGCCTTCCACATTATCACTAATTTAAATACTATGCAGCTAATTAAGACGTTTTTGAAATATTGTCACTGAGAAACTACAATAATATGTATACAGAAAGTCCTACAAACAGGAAATAAGACAATGAGCAGCTACTCTGCTTTTGACTTTATCGATTGCAGACTAAATGTTGACAAAAACACAAAAGTGCTTTTTGTTTTCATTCTATTTTATTTAATTGTTTACTGTTCTCTACCTTTTATTTCTTTATGGTCTTTTTTCATTTTTCTTTCCCCCCCCTACTTCATCCCCCTTCCCTTACCTTTTCTCCCCCCACTTACCCTTTTCTACATTCTACCTCTGTCCCATTCCCCCCTCTCCCCCAACATCTCCATCTGTCACAATTTACAGCTTCTCTGCCATTTGGCCATTCACACCCTTTATTCTCTCAGTGGATAGCTATTATCAGTCTTTTCCCCTGGTTTCTATGGCTATGACTATTCTTTCATTCCCTCCCCTTGCAGTATTAATATCTCCCACTTTCTATGCCTTTTAGCTTTGACAAAGGGTCATCTGGACTCGCAACGTCAGCTGTTTTCTCTCCTTACAGATGCTGCCAGACTTGTTGAGATTTTCCAGTGTTTTCTCTTTTGGGAACAAATAGTGCTATGGGAGGTCTCCTGTATTCAGTGGAGCAGATGGGACAGATTTTCATTTAAAGGAATCCAAAAAAAAAGAAACAAAGAAATGCAGAGTGAGAGTTTAAGACAATCCTGGGGCCTGAATCCTAAATATCCTGGCTCAAGTGATGGGTGTGCTACCATTGAGCCATGATGTTCGCATGTTTAGCATTATGCTAGATTGGAAAGAGATATGGGTTTTTTTTAAAGTTACGAGGCATAGTTTAGTTCACTTTCCATTCTTATCTCTGGGCTGGGTGTGAATCCAGCTGCCACAAATTGGTGCTTTTATTCATAAGGATGGTCCTCAAGCAAAGTTAAAAAGACAACACCAATTGTTGGTGAACGTGCTAAACTGAGTTGGAGTACAACGGTGGGAATTTCATTTTGCAGCATGATGTGCCAAACCTGACCTAGAAGCGCTTGATGCAGACATTTGGTGCCAAAACTAACATCTCTTCAACTTGCTGAGTAAGTACTCAAAAAGGTTTGGCGGGAAAATTAAGAAAATGTTTGGGTTTACACTCACAATATAGGGCGCAATAGGGCGGCACGGTAGCACAGTGGTTAGCACTGCTGCTTCACAGCTCCAGGGACCTGGGTTCGATTCCCAGCTTGGGTCACTGTCTGTGTGGAGTTTGCACATTCTCCTCGTGTCTGCGTGGGTTTCCTCTGGGTGCTCCGGTTTCCTCCCACAGTCCAAAGATGTGCGGGTTAGGTTGATTGGCCATGCTAAAATTGCCCTTAGTGTCCTGGGATGCGTAGGTTAGAGGAATTAGTGGGTAAATATGTAGGGATATGGGGGTAGGGCCTGGGTGGGATTGTGGTCGGTGCAGACTCGGGCCGAGTGGCCTCTTTCTGTGCTGTAGGGTTTCTAAGATTCTAAGAATATGCCCTTGCTAAGTTTCCATTCTCAGCTGTGCCCAGAGGATGGGTCTGCAAGTGAAGAATTAGTGCTTATTCAATGTGGAGCAGTTAAAATGCAAGACGCAAGACAACTAAATCCCTCGACTGCTTCCTCTAGTGGCTGGCAAGAACAATCATCTGCAGAGCACAAAGACATGAATAATACTCTCAACCGAATAAATGAATTGTAACATGGGATATTTTACAAAAAGATGAAGAGAGATACTATATGGAGCTAAATAGTAATTGATTTACATGACATTGTGCATGTTGAATCAGCACCAAGGGCAGTATTCACGTCAATGTTAGGAAGTAGGAAGATAATTGAATATGGCGGTGTTAGTTGAGGGAGAGGTGCAGGGAAGAGGAGTGACAATAGGGAAAGGGAGGGTAAATGAGGAAAGGGGATTGAGGAACAGGTGAGGGGACAGTTTTTAAAATGGAATATCCTCTCCAGGAGAGGTGAGGCGGAAGGCATAATGATGTGCATGTAATGGGTGGAGGGGATATGGGGTCCTGATAGATCCTGGACACTGGCAGCTGAATTTAAGAGGTTCCAGAGACTGGGAAATTCAGTCAGCATGGAGTGATGGAGATGGTAAAGCCTGAAAATTCAGTATGTTATGGGACTCAATGGGGCTCAGTGCCAGTAGCGGAGGATTTTTCTGGGTGCAGGTGTTGATGGCATAGCTGGCTAAAATTGGGCTATCATTCTGTCATGAAGTAATGCTGCTTAATGGTCAACAAGGAGCCCAGAGAAAAGATGCTGGATCAGTGCGACACTGTGCCAAAAGGGAAGGAATGGGGTGCAAGCTCAAGAATAGCATTAACACTCCACAGACAACAGCATAGGAATCAGAAAGAGGTAAGGGCCAGAAGTCATGCTGATACAGGTCAGGTGCGGCAAGGGTTCTTCCAGCTCAATAATAATTCATCAACAAAACTAACATTTTTTCCACGGGTGGAATTTTTCCAAGAAAATGACAGTGTCATTTCCGGTGTGCAAATCGGGGCAATTCCTGCCGGCACCAACAGTAGGATCTGGATCGCAATCTTTAGGCAGTTGGAAAAAACGTTATTTTTTTCCCCCCCATGTGCAAAACGCTGTGCCTGAAGTGCAAAGCGTCTGGTTCACCTGCCGCAGGGTCGTTTAAACACTTCAATCAAGGGGCACTCCATTTAAACAGCTCCACTCGCTCTCATTCAAGCCAGGAGGACGGCAGCTAGAAAACCTGTTCCCAGATTCTCAGAGGGGTCTCCCTCACTCAATCACTGGATGCGGTGGAGGAGAGGTAGGTAACAATCTATCTTCGTGTTCGAAAGAGGCCCCCTGTGGTAAACCACTGTTAGCTTATTACCTGTATATGTGACATGCCTGGACACATCCCTGCCGGCCCTACCTGAGACTCCTCCCCCCCCTGGTCCAGGTATAAAGGCGACTGCTCCCCACCCACCTGCCTCAGTCTGGACCAGTTCATCGGCATGGGTGTGCTCCAAGTCTTTTGCTAATAAAGGCCTATTTGTTCTTGCATACAAACTAGTCTTTGCTCGATTGATGGTGCATCACCCCCCCCCCAGCAAAAAGTTAAGTTTATTTATTCGTGCCACAAGTAAGGTTTACATTAACATTGCAATGAAGTTACTGTGAAATTCCCTAGTCGCCACATTCCGGCATCTGTTTGGGTCAATGTACCTAACCAGCACGTTTTTCAGACTGTGGGAGGAAACCGGAGCACCCGGAGGAAATCCACGCAGACACAGGGAGAATGTGCAAACTCCACACAGTGACCCAAGCCAGGAATCGAACCTGGGTCCCTGGCACTGTGAGGCAGCAGTGCTAACCACTGCACCACTGGCAAGGCGCCTGGAAGGCGCTGGCAGTGGTGGTCAGTGCTCGCAGGATGATAAAGAGGATGGGGGTTCAATATCGGAAAAAGGTGAATGACCTCCTATGGTCTGCAAGGGTAAGGGCCCCCATCTGCCCTTGGCATTCCACCTCTTCCGTCGCCCCTGGAATGTCACCTTGAACCCACATGTCGCCACCTCACTGGTTCCCAGCACCTGACCTCCCAGCATCACCCTCAAATACCACCACCCCCTCCAACCCAGCATTCCTGATAAGAACCCCTTCCTGCCTAAGCATAGTGCCCACACATGCCAGTTATCCTTGACCTCTGACCCTGTCAGGGTCCAACCAGAATGTCCCTTTTTGTGGCCCAGCAAGAGAAGATTGCTCACAACCAGTGCGAGAGAGAGAAAATGGGCGGTGGTCCACCCAAGTTGAGGATCCTGACACCCTTTGAGGCGAGGGCCACGGAGCTCGCCGGGGAAGACCAGAAGCAGACCTGCACCGAGAGCGAGGCTGGCCTGTGACAGAAGTGAGGAGCTATTGCACCTTTAACCTGATGCCTACCCTTGAACATCCCATGTACTAAAATCATGTCACTTGCCTTGTGGGAAGATCGTGATGAGCATCAGCCGTCTACACAACAGAGCCTGCCTTCCCACCCTCGACAGCACATCGGAGGAGATCTCCGAGGATGACAGCGAAAAAGTGTCACAGCTATCACGCGCACCATCCACCATCGCAGAGACAATCACCTCGGTGGGCGAACTTGGCAGACAGGCTTCTGAGTCACTATTTGATGAGCACCAAACAGCCTCTGATGTACATCAGATGAAGACAGGAAAATCCCGTGGATCGGGCAGCCAGAGGTCTGCTAGATCCCAAGGCACAGCTGTGCCTCAACCAGGTGCTGTACCTCTGAACACATTCATCTCTCAGCTGCTTGAGATGCAAAGGCAGAGCCAGTAATACCAGGAAGAGTTGTCACGACATTTCTATGACTGCAAGGCCGAATGGAGGAGTCCCAGAGCCTGCAGTCACAGGAGATGTTGCTGGAGTTGTGTGGCAACCAGGCCAATATTGCAAAGGTAGTGACCACAGTGGAAAGCCTGGGACAAGATGTCAGAGCCATAATTTGCAAACTCCAAAGCATGGCTCAGTTACTGAGGGCCATGGCTGAGGGCCTCAAAAACATGATGCAGACACAGGGGACCATTGTTTGACAGCATGGTGCAGACACTGAATGGTCTCCAGGACTGGCTGGGCCAGAAGACGTTGAAAGTTCTGCAGCTCTCTCCAGCTGCCCTTCCATCCCATGGAGTAACACAGGGCCCCACGCACACCCAGAAAGAGGAAGAAGCTCTGGAGCCCATCCAAGGGCCTTCCACCCAGGAGACCCTGGGAGTGCACAGCCCTTTTAAATCCCCCCTTCCTGATATTGGTGCTTCTCAGGGGCAGCGGGCAGAACAAGGCGATGTAGCAACATCAGTGCCACCTGAAAGGGCTGGGGCTCTCCAGATCCAAGCCCTCCAGAGGGTGCCCGTCAAGGACATCTGAGGCAACCGGGCATGGAAGGCAGCAGGCCACCTCCACTTCTGATGTATGTCCTAGAAGTAGTGGGAGAGCTTGAAAGATGAAGGAGTTTGAGGGGCACACCTTTTCCCACAGGCCCTCAATGTAAGGTGAATGGTAAGGCCCACTCGAATAGAGAGTAACATACATCCTGGGAGGACTCTGCCATTAATCAGTGCACCCTAGACCCTAGCCCCTTTTCCCCCTCTAGAGCTACAGGACGAAGGGAATTGGCCCCAATCCTCACTCGCACATGAGGGGGGGAGTCAACGTGCTGGCCGCAGACAGACAGGAGTCAGGCATAACCAGAAGCTGAAGGCTGGGGCAGGAGGGGAGGGGGGGGGGGGGAAAGAGTCACGGAGGCCAGTGAATAGCCAATGTTGTTCCTTTGTTTAAGAAGGGTAGCAAGAATAATCCAGGTAATTGCAGGCCGGTGAGCCTTACATCAGTGGTAGGGAAATTATTGGAGAGGATTCTTCGAGACAGGATTTATTCCCACTTGGAAATAAGTGGACATATTAGTGAGAGGCAACATGGTTTTGTGAAGAGGAGGTCGTGTCTCACTAACTTAATCAGGTTTTTCGAGGAAGTGACAAAGATGATTGATGAGGGTAGGGCAGTGGACGTTGTCTACATGGACTTCAACAAGGCCTTTGACAAGGTCCCTCATGGCAGACTGGTGCAGAAGATGAAGTCGCATAGGATCAGAGTGAACTGGTAAGGTGGATACAAAACTGGCTCGGTCAAAGAAGACAGAGGGTAGCAGTGGAAGGGTGCATTTCTGAATGGAGGGCTGTGACAAGTGGTGTTCCTCAGGGATCAGTGCTGGGACCTTTGCTGTTTGTAATATGTATAAATGATTTGGAGGAAAATGTAACTGGTTTGATTAGTAAGTTTGCGAACGACACAAAGGTTGGTGGATTTGTGGATAGCGATGAGGACCATCAGAGGATACAGCAGGATATAGATCGGTTGGAGACTTGGGCGGAGAGATGGCAGATGGAATTTAATCCGGACAAATGTGAGGTAATGCATTTTGGAAGGTCTAATACAGATAGGAAATATACAATAAATGGCAGAACCCTTAAGAGTATTGATAAGCAAAGGGATCTGGGTGTACAGGTACACAGGTCACTGAAAGTGGCAATGCAGGTGGGGAAGGTAGGGAAGGTAGTCAAAAAGGCATACGCCATGCTTGCCTTCATCGGTTGAGGTACTGAGTTTAAAAATTGGCAAGTCATGTTGCAGCTTTATAGAACCTTAGTTAGGTCACACTTGAAATATAGTGTTCAATTCTGGTCGCCACACTGCCAGAAGGGTGTGGAGGCTTTGGAGAGGGTACAGAAAAGATTTAGCAGGATATTGCCTGGTATGGAAGGCATTAGCTATGAGGAGAGGTTGGAAAAAAACCTGGTTTGTTCTCACTGGAACGACGGAGATTTGGGTGGGGGGGGGGGGGGGGGGCGGCGACCTGATAGAAGTCTACAAGATTGAGAAGCATGGACAGAGTGGATAGTCAGAAGTTTTTCTCAGGGTGGAAGAGCCAATTACTAGGGGGCACAGATTTAAGGTCCAAGGGGCAAGGTTTAAAGGAGATGTACGAGGTAGATTTTTTACACAGAGGGTGGTGGGTGCCTGGAACCCGCTGCCAGGGGAGGTAGTGGAAGCAGGTACGGTAGTGACTTTTAAGGGGCGTCTTGACAAATACATGAATAGGATGGGAATAGAGGGATATGGTCCATGGAAGGGTAGGGGATTTTAGTTCAGTCGGGCAGCATGGTCGGTGCAGGCTTGGAGGGCTGAAGGGCCTGTTGCTGTGCAGTAATTTTCTTTGTTCGGGGACCGGGGCGGGGTGGGTTTGGAAGCAATCGGGAGGCTGGCAATCAGAAAGCTGGCGATCAGGGGGCCAGTGCGCCCCCTGATGGCCAGGTCTTCCCACTGACAGATCGGCACATGCACAGTGGCTCGCTCCGCGTGCTGATTCCAGCCTTTCCAACAGGTTCAGGCTCCGCCCCGTGATGCATAGAGTCCCGAGATTCATCCCATTTAACTTGCCCAAAAAACAGGCAAGAAAAACTCCCATATTCCCGCGTATTAGGCACTTCCTTTTGGGAGAATCGTCCCCATGGTAAATATACTGTTAACATAAATATAAAATTCATATATATTGAAGTACATTTATACATCCACATTTAACAAGTGGTATTCCAGCAGGAACTCCTTTGATAATTGTATGACTTGCCTGTCACAGCTCCATCACACCAGAGTGCTAAATCATGTTTTCCTCAAAAATCACTCAAAATGCTTTGTGGAGACAAATGATTGTAAAATATCCAATTCCAAATAAGCTTTCAAACCAAATTAAATGTTCAAAAATGTACATATTCCATAACAAGTCAATTAATTTGTTTGTGTGTTTTTAACGTCCTCCCAAAGGCCTGAGATGGACATGATATTTTTGCAAAGAGCTTATGCAGTCTGCACATGCGGAGACTACCCAATTTCTGTGAATGCATCAGTATTGGTCAGTCAGCTGAACCACAACCTTTTCCTTCATCCTTCAACAGTTCTGCTTAGATTTTTTTAAATAATTATTTAAAGGAAAGCTGAGAAGCAAATTTTGAAACTTCTACCCAGGCAAAGTTTATAACAAGATACTTTTTAAAGCAAAGGGGTTACTTGCACCTGTGCGTGCGCATATGCACACACAAGAGGGGGAGCAAAGAATGACAGTGCCAATTACACAGCTTTTATGATCTATAATCTTCAGAAAACACATTAAGCTGAGAGACTGCTTTTCTACATTCTAATTTTGTACTTTCAGATATCCATAATTGAAGCAAATAGAAGTGAGCTGGAGGATATGCATTTTCTGGGACAATACTGGTAGAATTGACAAGTATTCTGGGAAAAGCAACACTTTGCAACAGGAAACAATCAAAATGGAAGAGTTTAAGTATATTACATGGTGTGACTAATTGATAAGTTGGATAATTATGTTGTCTGTCTTACCTGTTTGTGTTATCTTTGACTTGTTAAGTGTGCTTGGTTCTTGTGCTGTTATCATTCTATCTCGATTTTGCATTTTTCATGTTTTGATGTCATGTTCATGCAGGGAAGCTAGGCAAATGAAGGAACAATTTTGCTTGTTCACAAAACTAGTGCTTAGGAATTCAGATATGAGCTAATGGGAGATCAATCCATAAAACTTGCTAAAATTGCCACACTACTGAATGAGAATTTAGCTGACCTAATGCTGAAGGTGAATAAAATTAGGCATCTGGTCAAATCAAACAAACAATGCAAATATCCTGGATTCAGAACTTCTTACACCACAGGAATAATGCTCAGAACCATTCATGACTCTTTAGATACTAGATACTGAAGCAGTCCATAACCAAATGCAGCAAGATCTTGACAATATCAAGGCTTAGACTTATAAGTAGCAAGTAACATTTGAGCCACACAAGTGTGAGGCCATGACCATATCCAACAAGGTAAAATCTAACCGTTGCCCCTTGATATTCAATGGTATTACTATCACTGAATCCCCCACTATCAACATCCTGGTGGTTATTATTGACCAGAAACTGAAATGGACTAGCCATATTGATACTGTGACGACAAGACCGGGTTAGAGACGAGGAATCCTGCAGCGAATAACTCACCTCCTGACTCCCCAGAGCCTGCACACCATCTGCAAGGCACAGGTTATAAGTGTGATGGAATACTGTCCATTTTCCTGGAGAGTGCAGCTCCAACAACACACCACGACAAATCAGCCCACTTGATTGGCAGCCCATCCATAAACATTCACTCTCTCCACCACTGTTGCACAGTGGCAACAGTGTGCACCATCTACAAGATGCATTGCAGGAACCTACCAAGATTCCTTCGACAGCATCTTCCAAACCCATGACCACTACCATCTAGAAAGACAAGGGCAGCAGGCACATGGGAACACCATCACCTGGAAGTTCTCCTCCAAACCACTCACCATCCTGACTTGGAAATATAATCGCTGTTCCTTGTCGCTGGATCAAAATCCTAAAACTCCCTCCCTCACAGCATTGTGAATGTACTTACACCACATGGCTTACAACAGTTCAAGAAAGCAACTCACTGCCACCTTCTCAAGGGCAGTTAGCGACAGGCAATAAATGCTGACCTAGCCAGCGACAAAAAAAAATAGAGCTAGTCACACATAATTCCCCAAGTATCTGCACATGATGCTGTAAGCCTGGTTAGCTGAGATTTTCCTAGAACTGACTAGTCTAGAATATGGTGTCATTCAAGGCCATGTCAACTGAAAATACTTCAGGTCTGGCCCATCTCCCACCACCTACTACCCTGCATCCCCTCCAAACAACTGTAAGGGCACATCTGCTCATGGTAATTGTACTCATTACCAAGGTCACCAAGAGCCTCAGCTCATGGGAAAGAATGGGGTGTTCAGGTGTGGTTCACCTCCTCTATCTGTATTTTTTGTTTCCCCTCAGGTGAAACAGAGGAGAATATGTGCAGAAACCCTTGCAACCAAGAAAAAAATAACTTCCATACTGATATGCCGCACGTTCTGGAGTGGAACTGAGGGAAGTAAAATTCTTGAGAACACAAAGGATCAATCTTTATCAGGCCCCCAACTGTAGAATCATTTTTGAACTAGTCAAACATGCTTTCCATCAAAAGGCGTGAAGATCCAAGGCGACTGAAAGTAGGTCCAGGAACCAAGCTGCTCTCTCCCTGGAGGAACATTCAATTACTTTGCTTTTTTTTTTGCAAAAAAAGCAAGAAGGAATGGAAGTAGTGAAGAACAAACTATTAGCATCATGAGAGAAGATGTTACCTGCAGAATTGTATAGCTATTAAATGTTATTCAAAAGGATATGGTGAGATTATGAAGGATTTTGAAAACAGGGTAAGGACTCTAAAATTAATTCATAAAGCAAAGGAAGCTAGCCTCCTCACCAAGGTCAAGGGATGTGTAAGATGATCTGCAGGTTACAAAGCAGACAGGCTGGAGTTTATGAATGGAGTGATCAGCAGAGAATCAATCCTCAAGGTGATAAAAGCAGAATTCCAGCAACAAATGGGAAGGAGGTACAAAAAAATTGGAAATAAAAGTGTATTCCACAAATCACACTTCTGCACAAGTTAAATAAATTAGATATTTTGTTTCACAACTACTTTTGCTAATGCAAAAGTTGCACTTTTAGCTTCAAACTTAAATATCTTCCCTGAACAAGTTACATTATCTATAATGGTGGTGAAAACAGGTGGTATATTTTTTTAAAATCTATTGAAAATATGGTGTGCCAACATAATAAACTGAAGCTACAAAATCATGATATACTTTCAATAGAAACATTATGCCATATTTTACATCGTTCATATTCTATTTAATTAGCATTCCTATGACATAAGTATATTGGAGTTCATACAATTCCTCACACAACACTCTGCTTACCTGCACTTAAGATCAGGAATTAAATTAATATGCATCTAATTTCCATCATACTTACTCGTGAAAAGATATATAGGAAGCCAACATTCAAACCATCGTAGCATTTCAGTGATACTTAATATGTTTTGACAAGAATTCAACCTCAGTAAAAAAATAATTCGGTGCCACATGGTATTCCAAGCACAAGACATTTCAAACCCATTTATTAACATCTCAGTTACACATATTTTGTTGAAGTTTTAAATACACTAAGAATATAATCATTAGTATAAAACACAGTTGCCGTGTAATGCACTTATTAAAAAGTCATAAAAACGGTCTAAACTGTCAAGAGTTTTCTCTTCCTACGTTTTTCAAATAGACTTTCATTTCTCCATGTAACATCGAATTCTTGCATTAAACAACCACTTGACATGGAAAGCAACAAAATAAATATTTCACAAATAAAAAGCATTTATACAAAATATACCATATGACTGTAAACAGTAAATGTGTTCAAAATAATAAAACATCTTGCCACGTTAATATATGGCACTTAAACAAATACACCTCATTAAATACTGATGGCCAATTCATATATTTAATGGGCAAGTTTGAGAGCAGGGTAGTTTTTTTCATTTGTACATCTTGTTCCTTTAAAACAAAACTATAATTTTCATTAAACATACATTGTCAACAAACAAATGTGTGATACTGAAGTTTATTTTAATTTTTTCTGCCTAATTATAGCGCCTTATTCTATAATATAGAGCTTTTCAAATACTCACTGGAGTTTTCAAATACTCATTGCAGCTCCCTATCTTTTGGGGAATGATAACAGGAACAGTAAAAGTGAATGTTTTACATTCTTGCTCAGTGAATCTGCAAATCTACATTTTGTGCACAGTTATTAGAAACTTCACAATCTGCAAGTTTTGCTTGTTTTTCTTCTAAGATTGGCTTTAATATGGTCTTGAGCGTATTGTAAACCTTAGGACCCTCTTCAGCATCAAAACTGACCTGGGAAAACAAAACAACAGAAACACCTAATATTAACCAAATGACAATTTAGAAACATGAATGCAAAGGCTTCTATCTCTCCTGTGGCAGTCAGTCACAGTGAGCTTAGAGTCAAGATACCATAATTAAGGAAAACTAAGCAATTGGGAAAACAATTTTTGTTCCTTTTTGTTTTGAAGTTTTCCTCTTCCAATCCCTCCCTATCCCACCAGAAAGCATCGACGAGTTATAGAAGTACAGTTCTATGTGCACGACCTTTGCATAAATTATCGTCCCATTTGTCTAATCTTGATCATCAGTAAAGTGAGGGACAGTGTCATCGACAGCACTACCTGATTCAGAAATTACCTACTCACTGAAGCTCAGTTTGGGTTCCACCAGGGCTACTCAGTACCTGAACTCATTACAGCCTTGATCCAAACATAGACAAAAGTGCTGAACTCAAGTGGTGAGAAGAGAGTGACTACCCTTGTCATCAAGGCAGCTTTTAACAGGGTGGCCATGATGTAGAGATGCCGGTGACTCACCTGATGAAGGAGCAGCGCTCCGAAAGCTCATGCTACCAAATAAACCTGTTGGACTTTAACCTGGTGTTGTGAGACTTCTTACTTTAACAGGGTGGGGCAGCAAAGAGCCTTAGCAAAACTGAAGTCAATGGGAATCAAGAGGAAATACTTTCCACTAGTTGAGTCATACCTAGTGCAAAGAAAGACGTTTGTGGTTACTGCAGGTCGATCATTTTCAACCCAGGACATCATTGCAGGAGTTCCTCAGGGTAGTGTCGTAGGCCCAACCAACTTCAGCTGCTTCATCAATTACCTTAACTATATCATAAGGTCAGAAATGGGGATGTTCTCTGACGATTGCACATTATTCAGAGTTAAGACACCTGAGATATTGTGGCAGACCGTGCCCATAAGCAGCAAGACTAGGGCATCATGGCTTGGGTGGATAAGTGGCAAATAACATTCATGCTACTAAAGTTCAAAGCAATGACCATCTCCAACAAGAGAGAATCCAACTATCTCCTCTTGAGATTCAATGGTATTCTCATCACTGAATCTTCCACCATTAACATTTTGGGAGTTATCATTGACCAGAAACTGAACTGGATTGGCCGTATAAATACTGTGGCGACAAGAGTAGGTCAGAGGGAATTCCGTGGTGACTCACTCATCCCCTGATTCCCCAAAGTCTTTTCACCATCTGTAATGCACAAGTCAGGAGTGTGATGGATGGAATACACTCTATTTGCCTGGATGAGTGCAGCTCCAACAACACTCAAGAAGCTAGATGCCATCTAGTTCCAAATAGCCCACTTGACTGACACCCCATCCACAAACATTCACACCCTCCTCCACCAACACATAGTGGCTGTGGTGTGTGTAGCATCTACAAGATGCACTGCGGCAACTCACCAAGGCTTCCTCAACAGCACCTTCCAAACCCATGACCTCTACCACATGGAAGGGCAAGGGCACTAAATGTGTGGGAACATTGCCACCTGCAAATTCCCCTCCAAGCCACACACCTTTCTGACTTGGAACTATATCCTTCACTATCACTGTATCAAAATCCTGGAACTCCCTCCCTAACAGCATTGTGGATGTACCTACACCACATGGACTGCAGCGATTCAAGAATGCAACTCATCACCATTTCCCATGGGCAATTAGCGATGGCAATAAATATTGCCCAAGCCAGCAACATACACATCCTGAGGAAGAATTTTAAAAGCTCTCTTCCAGAAAGTGACCATTTGGTAATATGGACCATTATAGAAGTATTCAAGTATGGGATTACTTCATGATTTCTTGATGTTCTTTAAAATATTTTCAAGACCACCTCTCGATTCAATCCGTTTGAAAGAAATTTAATTCATATGTTCGCATGCATGTTTGGTCAGTTCTCAGCTAGAAGGCATCAAAATCTTATACAGGTCTTTGTCCAGCACAATAATTGCTTCTCAAGGCATCAGTCGCAAATTGTCTTAATAATTTTGTAGTTGGCGGAATAGAAGTGAGTTGTCATGGACCTGATCTTTTTCATTGTGGCATTAACTTACATCATTTATTGGTGGATGAACTTGCCCCAATGCAATTAAAAAACCATTGCCTTCATACTGGGTTCTTGCTTCGAATGGATGATATCATTCATACAAATATCACAGAAGAAGTGAAAAGAGATGCAGTAAACACAATGACCAGAGTCCTTTACAAAGTTTTCAGAGAACCAGATTATAGTCACTTTGTAATGTGAAACCACGTATCCTGCTTTTTTCCTAATTGTATACCTTTGGTCCACTATTTATTCCTCAGCTAACACCAACGAAAAATTAACTGGTCATTATCTCATTACTATTTGTGGAATCTCATTATGCAAAAATTGGCTGCCACGTTTTGCTACATAACAGTGAGTTGACTTCAGAAGTAATTAATTGAATGTGAAACCCTTTGGGACATTGAGGAATGCAAAAAGCTTTTTGATTCATTTTTATGCAATTAGAAAGGACGGTCAGGATTGAACACTGAAATAAAACTAACTTCTCTGACTCTATTCATTCAAAATATTTTTCTCCATTTTTTTTTCAAGAAACAGTACTTGCCTTAGTAAAAGCTCTAATTGCCCGAGTAAGGATAGCATCTTCTACATCAAACGGTAGGTCACGCAATTGTGCCATACAATCAATAATGCAAAGCAGTGTCTGATATTGGCCCTGTTTAAAATGATAAAACACGATGAAAGTGAAGATTATGCTAACAAGAATTTTACACCATCGTGCATGATAATACTATGAATTATTTCCATTTCACACAAAAGAATCACATTTTAAAAATGCATTACACAATTAAAACCAATTAATTCTTAAACATGGATACATTCACAGGCAGAATGAGTCACACCCTGTAAGTTTCAATCACGTATCAAAAAAAATAGGGGACTTCTATTCAAATATCACAGAGAATTTCTGGTTCCACCTTTCCGAGTGAGAACGGTTTAAATAATACAATATAAAGGTTTAACAAAAAATGCTGGTGAAAAACTTATTTTACCATGGTAACAGATAGATATGAAAATAAAAATGGTGAGGATTACCTTTTCCAGGGAGTAAAAAGTTTTATTGGGATCCATATATTTATGCGCTAAGGCTTCCACATCTTCTCTACTTATAACAGGTTCTTTCAGCTGCTCAAGCCAGGACCACATAAGACTGCATAGTACGTAAGGATTCTTCTCTGTACGGATCCTTTCCCAAGCTCCTTCTCTGACATTTAGCTCGTGCTAAAACAAAATGAAAATATTGGTTACAACTAAATTTAACAAAAATCTTGATCAATCAACTCTATGAAAACACACATCTATTGATATGCATGTACAGAAGATGAGGACATAACAATTCTAAAATAATCCCTGGCACCACTCTAAACATTGGTCTTTTCTAAGATAAACCTTGGAATATTTCAGCTTCCCTAGCAGTTAGAATTTTCCATGTATAGTGAATAGCTAAAATGGATTGTGCATGTAGTCTCATATGTAGAAATTCATGTTGATAGATTTGTTCAATCCTTGATCTTATTCTTCAATTGTGTAATCTATTCAGAATTAAATGATTTTATTTTATTGTTCATAGAATTCTTATAGTGCAGGACGCCGCCATTCAGCCCATTGAATCCATACAGACTCTCCGACAGAGCATCTATCCCAGGCCCACCCCCTGCCCTATCCGTGTAGCCCCATGCAGTTAGCCCACTAATCCTCCCAATGCACACTTTCCAGGACACTAAAGGACAATTTAACATGACCAATCCACCTAACCTGCGCATCTTTGGCCTGTGGGAGGAAACCGGACACCTGGAGGAAACCCACGCAGACACGGGCAGAACGTGCAAACTCCACACAGACAGTCACCCAAGGCAGGAATTGAACCCGTGTCCCCGGCGCTGTAAGGCAGCAGTGCTAACCACAGTGCCACCATGCTGCCCTTGTTGATGCATGGTTTCATCTCTTGGGAAAAGGCAGCACACAGAGGAATCATTTCAATCTGAAATACGTCATAATCCAAATGATATTACTGTCGTTATTCCACGCAGGCAAAACATTATATTTGGCAGGATTTTACAGCTTCACTCGTCCCAAAACCATAAAATCCCACTCAAGGTCAACGGACCTTTCCACGGTTCGCTCCCACCTGCTCCGATTCCCATGGTGGGCAGGATGGTAAAATTCCAGCCATAGTCTCTCCTCTAACTAGAATTGGTACAAGACATTGGTTAGGCCAATGTTGGAACACCGCAGACAGTTTCGAACACCTCTTTGAGAAAAGACATGGAAAGGATACAGTGAAGAGTCACCATTATGATGCCAAGAATGAATGATTAGAATTAAGATTTTTTTTTTTGCTCAGATGTATATAAGGTTCAGTGGCAACCTGACTATTGTTTTCAAAGTTATGGCAGTATTTGAGGGGATAAATGGTAAAGATTGTTCCTAGTTCTTGGTAAGTGGGGGTTGACTTAGGGTCGAGTAGGAAATTGAAATAATCTTTTCACATAAATGATTATTTGAACGTGGATTTTTTTCTGTATCTGGCTATGAGTCAGAGACTACAGAATTATTTAATAGCAGACTGGATAACTATTTAAAATTGAAAAATTTAACAAAATATATAGGGAAATAGGATCCAAGAAGAGAACTTCAGTTGAAGAGCGAGCACTGGTACATACACGATGGGCCAAATGGTGTTTTTCTGCGCAATAATTTCTGCAAGAATACCTTTTATCTTCACTGTTTGGGCAGGGAATTAGTGGAGTGGACCAGTCAAAATGAAAATCTGATGAGTCCTATAACAGGCAGTGGCGTAGTGGTATTGTGACCAGACTAGTAATCCAGAGATCCAGGGCAAAATCTGGGGACATGGATTCAAATCCAACCATGGCAGATGGTGAAATTTGAATTCACCAACATTGTTTTCTCTCCAACTTTGTTCACGGTTTAGCTGGCTGGGATGTCAAAACTCATGAGAGTCTCATCCACATTCCCAATACAGGCCAATCTGAATCAATTATTTTGTCGATGTTCGATTATAAAGCACTGAAATGTGATAAGCCTGTCATTAAATTCTGCTGGGGGATGCTGTGAAGTCTTGGTCCTCAATTGTAGGATAAAATTGTTTCTCTTCATTTGTCTGGTACACCATCCAGGGCTGGCTTTGAAACTTACAGTGCCTAATTTTCTTGCGAAGATTCAGATCCATGAGAAAGAGTCCATTCTGATGATTTTCATTTAATGTATCTTGCAACTTTGTTTTCCAGCTGTGGCCACATGTTCGGCTTTCCTATGTTTGTGCAAGGACTGATCAGGGACAGTCAGCATGGCTTTGTGAGTGGAAAATCATGTCTCTCAAATTTGATTGAGTTTTTTGAAGGGGTAACCAAGAAGGTAGATGAGGGCAGTGCAGTTGATGTTGTCTACATGGACTTTAGCAAGGCCTTTGACAAGGTACCGCATGGTAGGTTGTTGCACAAGGTTAAATCTCATGGGATCCAGGGTGAGGTATCTAAATGGATACAAAATCAGCTTCTTGACAGAAGCCAGTGGGTGGTTGTAGAGGGTTGTTTTTCAAACTGGAGGCCTGTGACCAGCGGTGTGCCTCAGGGATCAGTGCTGGGTCCACTGTTATTTGTCATTTATATTAATGATTGGATGAGAATGTAGGAGACATGGTTAGTAAGTTTGCAGATGACACCAAGCTTGATGGCGTAGTGGATAGTGAAAAAAGTTATTCCAATTGCAATGGGATCGTGGGCCAGTGGGCTGACGAATGGCAGATGGAGTTTAATTGAGATAAATGCGAGGTGATGCATTTTGGTAGATTGAACCAGGGCAGGACTTACTCAGTTAATGGTAGGGCGTTGGGGAGAATTACAGAACAAAGAGATCTAGGGATACAGGTTCATAGCTCCTTGAAAGTGGAGTCACAGGTGGACAGAGTGGTGAAGAAGGCATTCAGCATGCTTGGTTTCATTGGTCAGAACATTGAATACAGGAGATGGGATGTCTTGTTGAAGTTGTACAAGACATTGGTAAGGCCACATTTGGAGTACTGTGTACAGTTCTGGTCACCCTATTATAGAAAGGATATTATTAAACTAGAAAGAGTGCAGAAAAGATTTACTAGGATGCTACCGAGACTTGATGATTTGAGTTATAAGGAGAGGCTAGATAGACTGGGACTTTTTCCCTCTGGACCGTAGAAGGTTGAGGGGTGATCTTATAGAGGTTGATAAAATAATGAGGGGCATAGATCAGCTAGATAGTCAATATCTTTTCCCAAAGGTAGGGGAATCTAAAACTAGAGGGCATAGGTTTAAGGTGAGAGGGGAGAGATACAAAAGTGTCCAGAGGGACAATTTTTTCACGCAGAGGGTTTAGAGTGTCTGGAACAAGCTTCCAGAGATAGTAGTAGAGGTGGGTACAATTTTGCCTTTTAAAAATCGTTTAGACAGTTACATGGATAAGATGGGTATAACGGGATATGGGCCAAATGCGGGCAATTGGGATTAGCTTAGGGGTTTTAAAAAAAGGGCAGCATGGACAAGTTGGGCCGAAGGCTGTAAACCTCTATGACTCTATTACTTTTTAGGCCTAAATTGCATAGAGAGCTTCCTGTAATCTCTAGTGTTCATCTCCGATATTTTGAATTCTCTAGCTGTTGCACAATTATTTGTCTGCTTTGCAATCTCAACAGCTTTAAGCTTGAGGGTTGTGTATCTACCATTCCTTTGTGATACCATATTGTCATATAGAGGGTAGGTTTGGCAGGATTGTAACGCACACCAATGAGAAATAGCCTTGACATCACATGTTGATGTACCCAGACAAGAGGAACTGAACGGCTGCCTTTGATATTGTGCTGTTCTATGATTCAATCCACGGTGAGTGGGTGCTAAGTATTAAGGCTTTGGATTTCTTGGCCAAAAGCCAGGGGTCGACTTTTACACAAGATCGACCATTGCACCCGTATATTGGGTATAACGACAGAATCGCCTCTCCCACATATTGTACTCCTACTTTAATTACATTGCTATATTTTTTAAACGTGCAAAAACCCAAATAATTAATCATTTATGAAGCTACAATATAAAGGCAATAATAAAAGCAATGTTTTTTAATCCATTAATTATACAGGAAACAAACAAGACTGTCGCCAACTAATTACCATCAAGTAATTTTTATGTATGAAAAGTTAATATGTTCACGTTATACCTCTATTATAATAGCACGAGGAATGTCATAAGAACACATTGCGTGCTCATTCACAGCACAATATTTGGGGAGCAGACGAGAAAGTGGAATTGAGTTAGAAGGTCATCCATGGGCATATTAAGTGGCAGAGCAGTCTCTAGGGGTTTATTATTATGTAACTATAGAAATATTGATATTACTGTTTTTGATATTAGACCATAAGACACAGGAGCGGAAGTAAGGCCATTCGGCCCATCGAGTCCACTCCATGATTGAATGGTGGAGTGGACTCGATGGGCCGAATGGCCTTACTTCCGCTCCTATGTCTTATGGTCTAATATCAAAAACAGTAATATCAATATTTCTATAGTTACATAATAATAAACCCCTAGAGACTGCTCTGCCACTTAATATGCCCATGGATGACCTTCTAACTCAATTCCACTTTCTCGTCTGCTCCCCAAATTTTTTGATTCCCTGAGAGCCCACCAATGCCTCTACTTTCTCAGAAGACTAAGGAAATTAGACATGTCAAGTATGACTCTCACCAACTTTTACAGGTACACCATAGAAAGCATTCTTTCTGGTTGTATCACAGTTTGATTTGGCTCCTGCTCTGCCCAAGACCGTAAGAAATTACAAAAGGTTGTGAATGTAGCCCAATCCAGCACGCAAACAGCCTCCCATCCATTGACTCTGTCTATACTTCCCGCTGCCTCAGCAAAGCATCCAGCATAATTAAGGACCCCACGCATCCCGGACATTCTCTCTTCCACCTTCTTCCGTCGGGAAAAAGACACAAAAGTCTGAGGTCACCAACTGACTCAAGAACAGCTTCTTCCCTCCTGCCATCAGATTTTTGAATGGGCCTAACTTGCATTAAGTTGATCTTTCTCTATACCCCAGCTATGACTGTAACACTACATTCTGCACCCTCTCCTTTCCTTCTCTATGAACGGTATGCTTTGTCTGTATAGCACGCAAGAAACAATACTTTTCCCTGTATACTAATACATGTGACAATAATAAATCAAATCAAAACAAAATCAAAAGATCAAAAATCGAATCAATTTCAATCTTGAATATACTCAATGGTGGAGCTTTCACAATCCTCTGGGATAGACAATTCCAAAGTTTCATCACCCTCAGTGAAGAAATTTCTCAATTTCAGTCCTGAATGATGGACCTCTTATCCATGTACCCATGTTTTAGATTCCTCAACCAGGGGAAACATCTTCTCATTGTCAATCATTAAGCCCCTTCACAATCTTGGATATTTGAATGAGATCACATTTCATTCTTCTAAACTCCAGCGTGTATATGCCCAATTTAATCTGTCTCTCATCACAGAACAACCCTCATCCCAGAAACCAATCTAATGAAACTTCAGCTGTACATTCTCCAAGGCAAGTGTATCCTTCCTTAGATATGGAGGCTAAAACTGCACACAATGTTTCAGATATTTTTAATATATTATTCCACATGATATGGACATCACTGGCCAGGCCAGCATTTATGGCCTATTGAAAAGGTGAGCCACCTTCCTGAGCCACTATATGTGATGTCGGTACAGCAACAATGCTGTTACGGAGGGAGTTCCAGGATTTTGACTCAGTGACAGAGGAAGCAAGTGGGGTATAGTTCACCACACTCCTGGCTTATGCTGTGGAGAATGTAAACAGGTTCACGTCTCAGTGAACCTGTTGTAAACTGCACTGACGTCACGTTGGCGTGGTGTCAATATGCAGCGAGTGGAGGGATCAATGATATTAAAATCAATTAAAATTCATGTAAAGCAGGTTCACATCCGTTATGTGCATGAACCTGATGACATCGCCAGCGAGGGGCGGGGAAGATCAGAGATCATGATCTCACTGGCGAGATCTGCGACTTCTGGATCTTGAGCCCCCGCCAGCATTCACATGGACTAGGAACGTGGGCTTAAAATCACCCCCACTATCTATCATTTTAAAAGCTTTTAGAATTTATTTTATATTGCTGGCTAATTAATTCTCAAATTCTATCTTTTCCCCATCACATCTTGGTCACTCTTTGCCAGCTTCCAAAATACTACCAATTTACAGAATTAGTACTATTCATAGAATCATAGAATCCCTACAGTGCAGAAGGAGACCATTCGGCCCATCGAGTCTGCACCGACCACAATCCCACCCAGGCCCTACCCCCACATTCTTTACAATATTATAAGCCTCTTCTTTTAATACAAGAATCACTCTAGTTTAAGCCACAGATAGATCTTTCTTGCTGAGGTGTTATCAATGTAATGCATTTTTGTTGACCATTTTGAATGTTTTTTTAAAAAAATGTTCCCCACTGTTTATTTACTGCCATACCTTTTAGTTTATTTACTAATCAACTTTGGCCAGCTCTCCTCTCATACCCATGTAGTTGGTTTTGTTTAAGTTTCGGATTTTTGTTTGGAACTGGGGTATCTCACTTTCAAATTTCAAATGGAATTAAATTGTGTTATGATCACTCCCCCCATGAGGATCTTTTACTAAGTACTAACTAAGCCTGCCTCATTGCGCAATATTAGGTCAAAAATGTATGTCTCTAGTTTGTTTCACAATGTACACAATGAGTATAACTACTGTTACGGGTCCTGTAAACAACTTCCACCTGTATTTTCTGACCCTTGTTAAACTGCACCGAAAAAAATCCATAAAATAGTATTATCCCTTTTAATTATACCAATAAACGTCTTTCCCAGTAATCACATAAAACATCTGGGTATAGTTTCCATATATGTCACCTTTTTTGTACAACTTTGAAAGAACAAAAAATGGCTTTATAGTGTTATGTTGTGAAATTATACAGACAGCAGATAGAAAGCTTTTTAAAAATTAAAAGTTAGCTTTAAACATAACTTACCAAACAAACTCAAGGCATTAATAAAAGATTTTCAGTAAGTTATAATTCAATTCAAGGACTAAAAGATTTAAACTGACCATGGAACTGTTCCAAAATTTATTCAGTTCAAAGGAATTCAGCCTTAAATGGGAAGGGTTTTTGGCTTGTCAAAACATTTGTCAAACTGTGTAAACATATCTGTACAATCATCACAAGAGTGCATGCGTAATTTATGGCAACAGGATACTGGTTTTCAAATGACTTCTTGCCATGTCTTTGGAGATCAAAGCCCATGGTGAAATTTTGAGATTGAACTCTTAAATTCAGAAATAAATTAGTTAAGTCATGGATGTTAATTTCAATTCAAACGGCAATTTATTGATTAACTCTAAATTCTCATTTAAAATTTCAAATATATGATACACTCAGATCGAGAATAAAGCTCCCTTTATTTTGCCCAAATTTCAAGAACTTCCCACTAATGTGCCGATATATACATAAAACATGTAAATGTCTTATTTCCCATCAATTGATTGCAAATCATAATTCAATATCATTTAAGGTGATTGACGTACATCAGTTGCATAGCATTGTATGACCATTATTTCTGACCATAATGCCTGCTA
The DNA here is from genome assembly GCF_964213995.1 of Mustelus asterias. Lineage (NCBI taxonomy): Eukaryota > Metazoa > Chordata > Chondrichthyes > Carcharhiniformes > Triakidae > Mustelus > Mustelus asterias. Next base: position 133,304,749 of record NC_135803.1, on the reverse strand, counting down.
CTGGCAAAAAAAAGGGATTGAAAATTAGTCTAAGCTGCCTCAGCAAATCCAAAATGTAAAAGTTACAGCACATAATAAGTTAGAGGACTGATTATAGGGAATGGCTTCAATGCAGCATTCAGATGGTGACTATAAACTGCCTGAGCAAAATTCTTGTAGCTTATGGCTTCAGATACATTTTATCAAAACACATCAGAGGAAAACATAAAGCACAGGATTTCAATTTAGGCCACATTTATCAAATTAAAAATTTGTCTAACTACCAACCATAAGGGTCCAATATGCAAGGAGTGATTGTTTTAATCTGATATTAGTAGATATGCCCTTCCAGCACAAAAGTCCCTACAGCTCAGTACTAAATTCACAATTATAGCATAAAAGAAGCCAAGAATAGTTAACAAAGGCAGTTAAAAAAAAAATTACACTGGTACATTACAGGGAAGCTCTTGAAATTTGGGAAAAAATATAGGGAGCTTTATTCTGGATCCGAGTGCATCATACATTAATAAGATGACACAGCACAGGAGGAGGCAATTCAGCTGATTATAATTATGGTGCCTCTTTGAGAGAGCTATGAAATTAATCCAACTTCCTTGCTCTTTCCTCAACGCCATATAAATTTGTCACATTCAATTACCATAGAGCACAGTATACAAGTCGACTATTGAAACTTTGAAAAATCCATCCAAAAAGGGTTGACTTTTATGTCGACTATAAAATGTGAACCACAATCGTAATGTTTTAAAAACCGTCAAATTCATTGTCTTTGGCATCCAGTGCAAAGAGTTCAAAGAATTACTCCTGAGTCACTTTTTTTTATTCTTTCATGAGAAGTGGGCGTTGCTGGCAAGGTCAGTGTTTGTTGCCTATCCCTAATTGCCCTTGAACTGAATGCTCTGCCACTGCAGAGGGAAATTAAGAGTGAACCACATTGCTTTTGGTCTGGAGTCACGTGTAGGCCAGACCAGGTAAGGATGACAGATTTCCTTCCCTAAGAGACATCAGTGAGCCAGATGGGTTTTCCAACAATAAATGTAGCGGTCATGGTCATTACTGAGATGACCTTACTTGTGGGGGATGTTGTGTGTGTGTAGACTTATGTGCCAAATATAAGCCCACATGCACTTTGGCACCAAAATGATGTTGTCTTATACATCGGGTAAACATGTACACCGTGATCTATGGTATTTATCCAATTCTCATTTCAGTTATTGAATGTACGTCTACCATTCTTTCAGGCAAAACATACCAGATCATAACATCTCATGTCACCTCTAGTTCATTTGCTAATTATTTTAAATCTGCTTTCTGTGGTTACCAACCATTCTGCCAGTAGAAACAGTTTACTCATCAAAACCATTCATGACCACGAGAACCTCTACCTGCTCTACTTTAAGGAGAATGATGCTAGTTTCTCTGATGAAAGGTCATCAACCTGAAATGTTAACATTGTTTCTCTCTCCACAAGGCTGCCTGGCCTGCTGAGTATTTCCAGTATTTTTTGTTTTCAATTCCAGTTTTCTAGTTTCTTCATACAACTGAAATCCCTCATCCCAGATAGCATTCTAGCAAATCTCTTTTGTACTTTCTCAATGTCCTTGACATCCTTCCTAAATATAGTCTCCAGATTTGGAAATATTACTTCATCTGTTGTCTAACTAGTGTTTTATAAAGATTTAGCACCACTTCCACACTTTTGTATGTCATGTCTCTGTAAAACAAGAACCTTGAATGCTTTTTTTGGAGCCTTCTGTCCTGCCACCATCCTTTATAATAGTACCATTTAGCTTACACTGCTTCATTCATCCTACCATTTTTTTTTTTTTTTAATATATTTTTTTTTAACTGGTCGGTGCAACATCGTGGGCCGAAGGGCCTGTTCTGCGCTGTAATGTTCTATGTTCTAAAGTGATTCACTTCATATATGTCCATTCCACCAATCTATGTCCTACTTAAGTCTATTACTATCTTCTTCACTGTTTACAAAATTTATGACTTTGAAATTGTATTCTACATACCAAAATTTAGGTCATTAATATAACTAGAATGGCAGTGCTCCCAATACTTTAGAAGGACCACGGCACACCTTTCTAGTGAAAAATAACTGCTCACCATAGTGTGCAGGACTCGATCAAATGTTTTTGGAATTTCATAAACACAACTTTAATAGTCAATCAAGTTAGTCGAGCATAATTTGCTGTTAATAAATGCATACAAACTACCATATTTTACCAAGTGTCAATTACTTTTTTTCTGGATTAGTGTCTCAAATTTCCCCACCACAGACATTCAGCTAACTGATGTGAAGTGCTGGGTTTAGTCTTTTCCCTTTTTAAGAGAAGCGGGGTGGGGTTTTCCTCCCCCTCTGCAGCATGTTTCACGACATTTTCACCACAAGAATGCAAGTGGGAGCTTGTGCTCGGATTGAGACATTAGAAGGGGTACAGAGGAGAATCAGCAGGATGTTGTCTGGGCTGGAGTGTCTCAGCTATGAAGAGAGGCTGGTTACACTGAAGTTGTTTTCCTTAACAGCAGAAAAGACTGAGATGTACAAAATTATGAGGGACGTAGATGGGATCGATAGGAAGAAACTTTCGCCTTAGTAGAGAGGTCAATAACCAGGGGGTATAGATTTAAGGTAAGGGGCAGAAGGTTTAGAGGGGATTTGAGGAAAAACATTTTCACCCAGATGGTGGTGGAAATCTGGAACTCAGTGCCTGAAAAGGTGGTAGAAGCAGGAATTCTCAACATTAAGAAGCGTTTAGTTGAGCACTTAACAGAGTAAGCTCTATTCGTTAAATGGGGGATCTTTTCTGCAGTTTAAATAAGTTGCCTTATTGAATAGTATTGACACAATATTACTTTTAACTTGTTTATTACAATCAATGTCTTAAAATTTGAAATCTTGTTTGGTGCTCTTTTCAGCTGGTCATTGGAAACTGAAATATCTTTTCAAAGATTAGCAGTTTGTACAGGAACAGTAACACCAGCCAATCGAATTCCAATCACTCAGGCCAGAAACCTTTACAATGCCATTGGCCGGCGGCAGATGTTCTGGTCCCGCCGTTGTCAATGGGTTTCCCGTTGAATGCATCCCCTGCCGCACGCCCCCAGCCCATCCCCCTGTCCCCCCACTACCAGCTGGGGGATCCACAGGGGGGGTGCGCATTCGACCAGACCAGAAGATCCCGCCAGCGTGAATGGCCACAAAATTCCAGCCACTGAATGAACTTTCCTCCAATGGAGCATTTCTACATGATTGTTCCATCTCCTTTTCCATAGCTATTATGATCACTGTTTCCTAATGTGGCTCCCAGTCAAAAATGTTCAACTTGTTCCAACTCATTGCCAGAACTAGATTCAGATCTGCTTTCTTCCTCATTGGGATGAAAGCATATTTTCCCACTCTGTGGCTGTGGAACTTTCTCCCAAAAAAGTTCTAAATGTCAAATTCGCGAGAAAACTGATGTAAATCACAGTGGCTTTTTTAGTGCAACTTCAGGCAAGAATCTCCCACACTCTGTGCAATGCAGAAGTCACAATCGGGAATATAATTAAAAGCTCAGGCAGGCCCTATTCACACCAGAGGCTGATAGTTCCAGGCCTCTGCACATGCGCAGTGGCCCTGAACTGTCAGCCTGTAGTTTGCTGTGCAGCTCAATTGCAGGCCAGCCCGAACCGCCCCCACCATGTCCCTGACCGCCCAATCTCCAGCATCCCCACCCCCCAGGAGTGACGATTCCACCCCCCCTGCCCCCGCCGCCCCCCCCCCCCCCCCCAAATGAGGCAGACCCTGCCAGAATCCCCAGGTTGATCACTCTCCCCCCACCCCCCCTCAGCCTACTCCGATCGCTGACCTCCCTCCAGCCCACATCGATCCCATTGGCAGAGTGGCAGTGGGGCCCCCCACCTCCAATGATCACCCCTAGGCCCTGCCCCCAACAGGCCCTGCTTAGCAGGCCCCACCCCCTTGACACCCCGATGCCTGGTGGGCAGTGCCAAGGTGCCCCCTGGGCATGGGCACTTTGCCCCTTGGGCAGTGCCAGGGGGCACAGGCTGGCACTGCCAGGATGCCCATGCCCAGTGGGCACCACCCCCACCACCCAGCCTCCTAGGGGGACCCGATTGGCCCCCTTCCACTCCAGCAGAGTTGTCCCACTAGTTCCCCGAAAGTGAGGAGCTAGTCTGAACCCCGCTGAAGTGAAATACTCTTGACAGGGTGGGAGATGCCAGTGGGCCCGCTAATCACATTAAAATAAGATTTAAAACAGATGCAAGGTATTTACCTTGTGTTCCCGACGGTTTCCAGCACGGCTCAGACGGCGCTGGATATCCGGCGCTGGGAGATGCGTGTGTGGCGGGAACACATGCGTGAATCCTGCGAATTGGCCGACAAGCGATTCTCCCAGCCTGCCACGCTAAAAAATTAGTGTGGCGGGATGGGAGAATCGCTCCCTATATTAAAGTACCCTATTAGCACTATTTTGTAGTTCTTAATTTGATTTGTCACATGTATTAGTATACAGTAAAAAGTATACAGACAATGCAGACAAAGCATACTGTTCATAGAGTACATAGGGGAGAAGAAAAGGAGAGGGTGCAGAGTGTGGTGGTACAGTCATAGCTAGGGTGTAGCACTGTGAGAGAGTTTAAAAGAGTTAGAGTACAGTTTTAAAAGCATAGAACGAGAGTAGAAGATAGAATTAGAGGGTATGCTGGGGACAGCTTGCCACGCTCTGGCGACACCTTATCTTTCTGAAATTTGCCTTTAAATTTTCTCCCTGATCTCTTTCCTATTAATTGATATCCTGTAGTATGCATCAAACACACTAACTTCTCTGTTGTTTGTTAATTCTAATCAAATAGATCCTACTTTTGAATCCTAAAGTACAACGTCTGTTCCTAGTATCTATAACAGTATCTTTGATCAAAACTGCCACCTCTTTTTTTAATACAAGACCTTCCCCAGTCTTCCTGAATGTTTTGGAACCAGGAATATTAAATACCCACTCCTTCCCTTGTTTGAGCCAAGTCTTTGTTATTGATAAGATATCATAATCCCATGTGCCTACTTTTTCTTGCAGCGTACCAATTGTATTTACCACCCTGTTTTCACACATGCACTCAAAAACCTCTTTAGACTGCATTACATTTCTGTATTTGATCCTATTTCCAAACTACTCACCATTCTAGTGCTGTTTGGCACTCCTAGTCCTCTGCAACCTTGCAGCCCCTGGCTCGTGCTTCATCCTGATGCCCCTCCCTTGTCATTTATTTTTACCCCTGCCTCTGCAACACCAGTTAACCACTCTGCAAGGACACTGGTCCCAGCTGTCCCAGCAAACCGTCCATCTTGTACAAGTCCTAGAACTGATCTACAGCACAGTAGCACAGCGGTTAGCACGGCTGCTTCACAGCGCCAGGGACCCAGGTTCGATTCCCGACTTGGATCACTGTCTGTGTGGAGTTTGCAAATTCTCCCCGTGTCTGCATGAGTTTCCTCCGGATGCTCCAGTTTCCTCCCACATTTTGAAAAACGTGCTGGTTAGGTGCACTGACCCGAACAGGCACCGGACTGTGGCGACTAGGGGAATTTCACAGTAACTTCATTGCAGTGTTAATGTAAGCCTACTTGTGACTAATAAATAAATAAAAACTTTTACTTTTAAAAAAGTCCCAAGAATCTGAAACCTTCTCTCCTGCACCATTTTCTCACAGTCTTATCCAACTGCTTGAAACATTCAGCAGGTCAGGCAATCTCTGTGGATAGAGAAACAAAATAAAGGTTTCAGGTTGTGATATTTTATTTGAAGAGGGATGGGAGGAGGCTCAAGTGGAGCAAAAATATCTGTACTGACTGGTTGGGCCAACAAGCCTGTTTCTGTACTTAACGTACATGTAATTCTAGCTATTGTCACTAGTTTCAACATGGATCACACAACTCCTGGCTATTCCCATTCTTAGTAAGAAGTCTCACAACACCAGGTTAAAGTCCAAAAGGTTTATTTGGTAGCAAATGCCACTAGCTTTCGGAGCGTTGCCCCTTCGTCAGGTGGAGTGGGCATCTACATATTCCCATTCTTCCCAGAAAATTTTCTGCACTATTCAGTGATGCCCCTTACCCTGAATCTAAGGAAGCAATACATCATGTTGGCAATTACATAAATACCCATTTAGCCCCTGAATATCAGATTCCAAATATCACTATATTTCTACACTTCACCTCCCTGTGCAATCATCTGCCCCACAGTGCCATGAACCTGCTCTGGACTGCACTCCAATGAGGCACTGTCACCTTTGCTGGTACCCACTTAGAGGATTCAAGCGCTGTCTGCCTCATTCCACCCTCCGGATTGCCACACACTTATTATGCTCCCGAACTCTCTGTAGCCCCAGGATAACAAACTCCCGGAGTGTGCTCTCCAGGAAAATTCTCAGCCTCCCATATGCTCCGCAGCGACTTCAAAAGCCCTAAGCTTCTGTTCAAACTGTTGGCGTTTCTCTGCACACGTGGACAAAAAGCATCCCGGAGTTCACACATGGCATAGGAATTTCAGCAAACGGTTGCGGCTGTCATACATGTTTTTAATTTAGTATCCAGTTACTCCTATTTATATACCAGATCTGTCTTCACTGCAATTCAGATCTCTTTAATGTTGGCACCCTCTTAGTTAATTAGATCCAATGGAGTAAAACAAAAAATTCATCTATTCATATATTAATATATGCACTTACTTACTGCTGCTCCTCGAGTTAAACTACTTATCACCTCCTCCGCCCCCTCCACAATTTCTGACTTAACCATATTCTTGTCGACACTCCCTTTAGCAGATTCACCCAACTCTCACCACATTTTGCAGATATTTTTCCAAAAGGGGAGTGCTCAACCAAGCATCCGCAAGAAAGTTTCGAAGGCTCCACGCCATCCCCCCCACCCTGGCGTTTCTCCCAACATCAGTCTACCCTCTGGATCAGCTCAGCTCTTCGCAACTGGTTGGTAGCCATCACACTTAACACCATGCCAGTCATGTGGCCTACATGACCTCACACCTCACTCTCATTAACCAGTAATTCATGTCAAAGTTCAACATTAAAACTAACAATATTTTGATACATTTTTTTATTGTTTAGGTTCAATAATAAAACATTTTAATGGCTGCATGATGTTTGATTTATTACCATTCTCATCCAATGCTGCTCCCAGCATCTGTGCGTCTGGATGGCACGAGCCAACTGCTCTGTTTGAATTAGTGGCATGCGTGGAATAGAAGCTTCAATACAGAGAGGTCTCTGGATATTAAAACCATGGAGCAACAAACCCAGGACCTGTAGCCAAATGAAACATTTAGGTGGGCACTATTTAAGCAACAGTTCAAGGCAGCAAGGAGCCCCAGAAAGAGAAAAGCAGTACTGGGAGCAGCCTACAGAATCGATTCCTCAAGAGGGAAACCTGGCAAAAAGCAGGACTCAAAAACAGCCCAAAAAGCCAAGCTGGCTCAAAGCTTGGTACGGTGGTTAGCACTTCTGTCTCTCTCAGAACCAGGGACCCGGGTTCAATTCTGACCTCGGGTGACTGTCTGTGTGGAGTTTGCACATTCTCCCCGTGTCCCTTGAGATGGTCCAGTTTCCCCCCACATTCCAAAGCTATGCAGGTTAGGTTGATTGGCCATGCTAAATTGCCCCTAATGTCCCAAGATGTGTAGGTTAGGGGGATTAGTGGGGCTAATACGTGGGGTTATATGGATAAAGCCTGGGTAAGATGCACTGTTGGAGAGTCGGTGCAGACTTGATGGGCCAAATGGCCTCCTTCTGCACTGTAGGGGTTCTATGAAAGTAATTAGGTTTGATGATTTGTTTCCATCAGTTGAATATCTGGACGTTGTGTTAGTGGAATAGAAAATATAGTTCATTCACATTCCTCTGAGCTTACTTTCTTTAATGGTTTTTTGCAGACATGCCATCTCCATCTCAATTCAGGTTGGAATGTAGGATGTACAGTAATGTAAATTAGGTAGTCACCTTGGCTGAGAGTTCAAGTCACGTTAGTCCTTGTTTTTAAAAGCTTAATTTTTAAAGTTCAATTCATGTTTCTAGCCAGTGGATTAAATATCATTATTTGGTATAAAATGCATCTTCATTACAAAATCAAAAAATCTTCATAAACACCAGTTACAATTGGTCAACCAACTTTTGGTCACAATAACTAAGAGCTAGAAAGACAGTCTGACTATTAACTGGCTTATAACTTTTAAAGCTTAGAAAACTAAGTGATACTTCAGTTTATTGAAGACACACTTCGGTACCATTCACCCACTACATACCAGTGAATTACTACCCTCTGCAAATTCCCATCAGTCTGTTTAGCACGTCACTTGAATTCACGCAACTCTCACAAGACTCTGGGCAGGGTTTCCCGGCCACACTCGCCCCAAAACCCAGAAAATCCTACCCGAGGTCAACGGACCTTTGCATAGTATGCCCCCTGCCCGCTACAATTTCCATGGTGGGCGGGAAGGGAAAACTCCCCCCTCTGTGTTCAAGATCAATGCTAACATTATCACTTAAATTTAAAAAGTTAAATTCCCAAGAATGCAAATTCCGCCATATGATGACTGCGGAGATCCATCTATGAATTTCTAGCAAAGACGGCAACAGTACGTTTACATACTAACACCAAGAGGAAGAAACAATTGAGTTGTCTTAGCTTGGGCATGAATTGTATAAATATTTTCAGATACAATCTGAAGAAACAAGGTAAATCTAGTGAAATGTGACAGTATTAAACATGGTTGTGGTCGTTTTTGCAAGGAAACTCATGCTGCCTGATCCTGGTTACTTAACTTGTCATGACTTTTCTTTTGGAGATCACACACAACTGACACAATTAACAAGGGGCTGTACCTTCCAATTAGCGTTGGAAAGTGATGGCCCAAAGAAATAAATACACACTTACCTGCCCTTGAAAATTGCACTGACACTTCTGATCGCCAGAGCAACTTGGGGCCTGCATTGAAAGACTCCTCAAAGCTTCAGCACAGTACAGTTCCATCAGATTAAAGACGGCCACGCCCCTGTTTTACTGCAGTAGCTGCCGTAAAGCAGGTGAGTTTAAAGATCCCAATGAAATTAATCGGCCAGGGAGAAGGGAAGTGTTTACAGGAAGTGGATACACAGAAATTTGAAGAGATTATAATTTTTCTAAACTTTTCTGGGTAGCTACTGGCCAAACCATCTGAACTTTGCAATTTAAATCACATTTTTGGATAGCCTCCAACACGGGACAATTGCCATGCAAACCCTTATCAGGGAACTTCCAAGAGGGATTCTCCAGCACATTTTTGGGGTACCCCTCAAATCCACGCTGGGGAACTCAAAAGTTACAGCCCAACATGTAAAAACAGCCTTCACAACCTGTGTGGGCAAATATTTTTTTCCCTTCTGCAGTGAATGCAGCAATGTTTTCCTGGAATGAAATGGAGTGAGATTGAAAATCATAAACTACAACCTTGATGGATCAATGGGTTACACACTTTCTACAAACTATTTCAAATGCTCTTTAAATGTGAAGTTAATGGCGTTTGGCAAAAATAAACAGAAATGCATCTTTAACACCATCAGAATGCTGCAGAGGCAGGTAAGAGGCATGGTTTTGTGAAGGCCCAATAATGTTTAAAATGATTGTGAATCCTGGGCTTGACGTTACTGCGAGGTTTTCTTTCAGCTGCCTTAGAGCAAGGACTAGAGTAATAGAGAAAAGTATTTTCTTTAGGGACTTTCTAAGTCCCTTTCTAAGTCCCTAAGGGACTTTCTTTTCTAAGGGACAGCCTTATGTTGAAGGGTTGATTGATAGTTGGAACCTGGGAAAGAGGGTATCGTTAGGAAAAAGATGGGACAGGTGAAAGATGGGAATTGATCTCAGAAATGTCATCAAATATATGTTAATTACAACATTTTAAGTTATACACCATAAGTATATTGCAGAATACCTCACCTGCCACATTTCAACTTTATCCATGAGATCTTCCTCAAAGTCCATGCAAAATGCCATGGCTTTTCCTGCTGCCAATCTCCTTTCTTCAATGTTCAATTCTGATTGTATAGTGATGCACGGAATATCTTCAGCTGACCAGTTGGCTTTCCTTTCTTCATCCCCAAGTACAAACATTTTTTTGTGATTTATGGAAGCTTTCTCTGTAGATTTTTTGCAGAGTGGAGGTGGGAAAAGATTTTCCTTAGCAGCCCTGGCATTCTGATTACTCATGGCACTAACCCTGGTACATTCTTTCTCATTAGCGTTACTGGTACCGTGAGAAGTGATAACTGTATTTGGTGCCTCAGAGATAAAATATTTTAATGCAGCAGCTGTCGTTGATGTCCTCAAGGAAAATGTTCGGTGGACCTCTTTTGACAGTTTTCTTCTTATAAAAAGAGGAGACTCCACTTTTTGGTCACTTGCATTACAAGATTTCTGACTTTCCCAGAGACTAGATTTGAAGGTAATCGATGGACTTTGCTTAATAAGGCAAAGCTCTGGTACTTTCAGAACAGATGGGCTGATCTGGTTGGTGTCCATTGGTATTAGACTGGGCTGTCGGAGGTTGAGCTGAGACAAACTTTGCTGATGGGACTTGCCAGAGAAAGCAACCTGCGCTGGCGCTGTGAAAGGTGTCTCACTTTGTTCTGCGAAAAGTTCAGCTCTGTGAAGGTCTGACTCACTGTAGCTGAGGCGCTTTTTCAAGTGGGATAAGGGCTGAAGGAAGTCTGCATTGCGCCGTTTCCAAAGAGGGTCGAACTCCTGCTCACTCACCAAATTGTTAGGAATAAATTCAGTTGTGGCGTGCTCAAAATGATCTCCCATATCGAAGCCTTGGCGATCAAATTCTTTATCCAGTTGCACCACGCCCAATTGTGATACTGTCTTTTCAATTTCTGCTGAGAGATCTGGGATTTCTATAGTCCCTTCTTCAATCAGTTGCCTGTTTTCTGCAAAGTCCAGTAACAACTTGCAAGTCAGGTGAATTATTTTTGGGACATGTCTTAGTTGCCGTGCTTCATATCCGTGCAGCAGATGGCGCTGGCGAATGAGATACTGAGAGACTGTAACAGCGTGAGCTCTTGGGTCGCAGCACGAAAATACATTCCGTAATGGAATCAGGAACTGGGAAAATTCACGAACACATAGCAACTGCCCGCGGGTTTGAATTGCATTTGGCCTCTTGGCACGAACGAACAGTATTGCTTGGTCTGCACTCATCCTTGTTGCAAAGACTAGGTAACAAGCTATTAAGACTCCTAAGGAGATGGAATGGAATTTCAAAAATAAATTCATAATTTATCTTTTTATTCAAAATATGCTGTACAGAAAAAAAAAGAAAGATGGTTTTATTGCACCGAACTAGAGGCATGTCAGATAAAGTTTCAGTTGCATGGGATAAAGCAGCTCCAGTCCAAGCAGTGAATGAAATTATACCTAAATAGTTGTGCCTACAAAGGCACAATTCCAATCTCAGATTGGATGTTTCTCCCAGCAGAGCCAGAAGAGAAATATTAGAGCAGAGGTTTAGCATAGCTACTCATGCCCAACTCAAAAAAATGACACTGGCAGAGGTGTAGGATGTTCTGGTGATACCCAAAGGAAAAACTGCAGTAAACATTGAGCAGAAAACAGAACAAGAAACAATTTCTTACGTTACTGAGCATCAATATCAAATTTTGCTCTCCAAATTGGGATCTACTGCTTATTGGGGCACTCTTTGTCACAGTAGTATATGAGGAGAAAAAACAAGAATTAATTTATAGTATAGAATGGTTATAGCACAGTAGGCAGTCTTGGCCTGTCCTCTGTCCCATATATCTCCATGATATTCACAATATATATTAATATCATGAGACTATAAGAAAGAGGAGCAAGAAAATGTCACACAAACCATGGAGCCTATTCTACTATTCAATGAGATCATGGGTGATCTTTGACATCTACTCCACTTTCCAACCCAATCCCCATATCCGTCAATCCCCTTTTGTATCCAAGAATTTATTACTCAGCCTTAGATATACTCAGTGACATGATCCTCTTGGGTAGAGAACTCCATGCTTCACAACCATCTGCATGGAAAATATTTCTCATCTCACACCTAACTGGCTGACCACTTGTCCTGAGACTGTCACTTAATTCTAGATTGCCCAGCCAGAGGAAACATCCTCTCAGTAAGATGCCTCTCCACATCTATCTTTTAACCAATAGCCTATCCGTAATAATATTACCCCCAACCACAAGACCTGCAGCGAGGACGGAGGATTTGGCACCCAGCCAAATCTCCATTTACTGCAATGGACGCAGAAAATCCCACCAGCGTGAATGGCCGCAAGATTTCAGCCCTTATCTTGCACAATAAGCTTTTGTTGGCACCTTATTGAATGTCATTTAAAATCTAAATATATTACATCTGCTGGTTGCCCTTTTATCTATCCTGTGCCTTATATCCTCAACAAACCAATAGATTGGTCAATTACAATTCTCCTTCCATAGATTCATGGCAGCTCCACCTCATCATTTGATTTTTAATGCCATATTACCACTTCCTTAATAGTGAATTCCAGCATTTTGTGACAACTGATGTCAGGCTAGTTGGCCCATAGTTTTCCTTTTATCTTTCCCTCCATTCTTGAATACTGATGTTGTTTGCTATCTTCCTATCCACTGGGACCATTCCAGAATCTAGAGAATTTTGGAAGATCACAATTAGTGCATTCACTGTCTCTGTAGCAATTATTTTAGAACACTATGGTGTAGGCCATCAAGTCCAAGGGATTTGTCATACCTAATGCCATACCTTTTGTTATGCATTTAAAGTAGTTATATCTCTGCTAGTAGAATATTATGTGACTTGTAGTGGTGCAAGCAGAGGGATTTGCAGGCTTTTGGGGTACTTCCATCTTGGACCTTGGACGAGCAATATCCCTTAAATAAAACCACATTGTGTTTGATTTTAACCCACCAGTGTGGCACCCCATTACTTTTCTTTTTGTGGAAATTCCTGGTCAATACTTCAGACCTTTCAATCTAATTGCCCGATCTACCTTAGCTAACACATCCCTCACACCAAAGTAATTGGAGTTACCTTACTTAAATACACTAGTTGCAGACTTATGTACATCACTCATTAACTCAGTATGAAATTGTAACAAATTATGGTCATTTTCCCCACAGGATCCTTCACCATGAGATTATCATCTCCCATTGCTTAAGACAAGATGTTAAAATAGCCTCTTCCCTGACTAGTTCTATGGTGTATTGTCAGAAAAGTGCCTTATATGCATTCAATTAATTTATCCTCTAAACTACTTTTGCTGATTTGATTTGTCCAGTCTATAAGATGACCAAAATGCCTTACAATTATTGCAATGCCTTTGTTCCAAACTCCTATTATTTTTCTGCCTAACAGTATAGCTACTGTTTTGGACCCATAAGTTACTCACCCCATTTCCTGAACCTTGTTACTTATTCTCTCCACCCATATTGATTATTTTTCTGATCTTCTGAGCCAAGATATTTCTTCACAGTTATTCTTTTGTCATCCTTTATCTTCAGGGTTACCCAGCTCAGACTCCAGCTCAACAAGGGTGAAATTCCACAAAATGGACTTATTTACAGCCCAGCATCTCAATGCTCTTCACTAATTTCCACAGCTCTGCAGTTGCAGCATTAACTGCACTGTCTAATCTAGTTTTACTTAAATTAACATTTATGTACATTATAAACTCATTTTAGATTATTGTAAATAATTACTCTTATGAGCATTAATATTGTTTGGGAAATGATACAATTAATCAAATAAATATTTGGTTTATGCCCGAATGCCAAAGTCCACAAATGTCTACAGAAAAAAAACTAAAAGGTTTACCTGTCCTTCCAAGTCCAGCATGACAATGAATAGCCACTTTTCCTTCTTGTAGGGCAAAAGCCATAACTTTGACCATATCAAGGATAGTGGTGAGAGATGCCACACCATAGTCCTTCCATCCAAAATTATAAAAATAATCTGAAAACAAGTTTAAAATTATTTTTTTAGAAATCAGTGCTAAACATGGCTGTACAAACCACATTTTATTGGCTATTATTTCCAGCTATTTGAGAGCAATCTCTTCCTTGCACTGCCCCAGCACCTTGAAAATCCCATTTCTCACGAGATCATTATGAAATTCACTCATTGTTTCTTCTTAATTACGTTCAACCATCTTGGAGGTGCCAACCTACTTTTGTTGATTGTTGCTGTGCATTGGTTGATCACATTTAGTGCTGAGTTTACTTAAGACTCCAGATCTCCTTCAACTTCATCCTTAGCTTTTTGAACACTATTCATGACGTATTGGTAGTCCATTCTTTGTTCCTATCAGTAGCACTTTATATTAAATTTTATCCATTATTGTTCCATTCGTTTATATATCCTGTCCAACATATTGGGTGAAATTTTACTGCTGCTCCCGTCGGTGGGATATTCCGTTCCCACCCAAGTTAATGCACTTTTGAACAGCTCATTGCATTTTCAATCCTGGCCTTGGCCCCGCTGCGACAGGGCTGTAAAATTCCACCCATTCTGCAATCTCTAAACTGCTTTTGCTGCCCCTCATTTGATATCATCTACAAATGTAACCGCTTTGCATTGAGCTTCAAAATCAAAGGTGATTACGTAAATTAGAAACAGCAGTCGTTCCACTGCTGAGCCTCGAGGCATTTGTCATTATTCCATAATCTAACATCATTCAAACACATGCTCATTGTTTCCCATGCTTCAACCAGTTCCTTATCCTTTTCTAGGGCTTACCCCGAATCCCTACAGTTTGGAATGTAATCATCAGGCTTTCCTCGGACAATCTTTTGGAAGTTGAGTTACACCACATCATAGATTTACCATAGTTCAGTTAAGTTGTCACTTCCTCAAAGAAGTTGCGATCAATGTGCAACCTCATTGCGCAGACTTCTGATCCTCAGTCATTATGGTATTTTTAATGAAGGCACATGACAAGGGGAAAAGCACACAAACTAAAGATTGGGGCATGGGTTGCAAGGTATCAGACAGATTAGGAATAAAAGGGTCATTAACACGGTATATGTAACAAGTGGTATTAACCAGGTATCTGCAGCAGGGGCTTAAGCTTTTTACCCTACAAAGTAGAAAAGTCACCTGGATCTGGTCAGGCTGCATCCTAGGTTTCCGAGGGATGCAATGGTTTCAGTTGCAGAGGCTTTCGCCATAATCTTCCGATCCTGCTTGCAGATTAAAGTAGTACCAGAGGATTGCAAATGTTCCATCCCTGTTCAAAAAAGGAAGGATAAGCCCAGCGACTACAGGCCAGTCAGTCTAATGTTGGTGGCGGAGAAACCTTTTACAGGATAAAATTAATTGGGCACTTGAAATATAGAGGTTGATAAATGAAAGCCACCAAGAATTGACTAACTAGATTGTGGGTTAATGAGGATACAAAAGACTTTTGATAAAGTACCACAAAATAGACTTATTAACAAAATTGATGACCATGGGATTACATGGATATGAATTTGACAAAGGAAAAGAGAGCAGAGAGTAGTGACAAATGACTTTTCAGACTGAAGAGAAGCATGTAGTGGTGTTGTCCAAGGATCATTATTGGGACAACCATTCTTTCTGATTAGATATAAATGGCCTTGATTTGGGTATATATAACAGAATGTCAAAGGCTGCAAATATTAAACGTGAGAAGGATTGTAACAGACTTCAGGAGGACATAGACTGTGAAAGGGCAGACACGTGGCAGATGAAATTTAATGCAGAACGGTGCAAAGAGATTTATTTTATTAAGAAGAATGAGAGGTGATATAAACTAAATGATGCAATTGTAAAAGCACAACAGGAACAGACAGACATGGCAAGGGGGGAGGTATATACACAAGTCTTCGAAGGTGGTCGGACAAACTAGATAAGCTGTTAAAAAAACATGCAGAATCTTTGGCTTTATAAATAGAAGCATAAAGTACAAAAGCAAGGAAGTTATGCTCAAAAACACTGAATAGGCCCCAGCTGAAATCTTAGTCCAATTCTGGATACCAACTTGAGAGAGGATGTCAAGGCCACAGAGAGAGAGCAGAGGAACTTTACTGGAATTATATTAGGGGCAAATGATTTCAATTATGTGGAGAAGTTATAGAAACTTGGGGAGTTTTCCTTACAGCAGAGAAGATTAGAGGAATAAGAGGTGACCAAAGTCAAGAAGGGTTTTAATAAAGAAAATAAGGAGAAACTGTTTCCTGTGGCAGAATGGTCAGTAATCAGAGGACAGATTTACAGTAATTGGCAAAGGAACCAGGTCATAATGAAAATTTTAAAAAACAAAACAGAGTTATGATTATCTGGAATGTACTGCCTGGAAAGATTGTGGGGACAGATTCAATAATAATTTCTAAAAGGGAATTGGATAAAAACCAAAATGATCAAATTTACAGGGCTTTGGGGGAAAAGCAGGGGAAGTGGATCTAATTGGAAAGCTCCTCCAAGAAGCCAGCCTCCTTCTGTGCATCTCATTCTGGATGGACGAGTGCAACTCCAATAACACTCAAGAAGTTCAACACCACCCAAGGCAAAGCAGTCGGCTTGATTGCTACCCCTTTCTCAAACATTCAATCTCTCCACCACCAATGAACAGTGACAGTCAGTGTACCATCTATAAGATGCACTGCAGGGACTCACTCAGGTTCCTTAGATAGCACCTTCCAAACCCACAACCACTACCATCTCGAAGGACATGGGAGGCAGATACCTGGGAACACCACCACCTGGAGATTCCCCTCCAAGTCACTCACCATCCTGACTTGGAAATATATCACAGTTCCTTCACTGCCGCTGGGTCAAAATCCTGAAATTCCCTCTGTAACACTGTGGGTGCACCTACACCTCAGCGACTGCAGCAGTTCAAGAGGGCAACTCACACCACCTTCCAAATGCTGGCCTAGCCAGTGATGCCCACATTCCATAATTTTTTTTAAAAATTCTATTATTCTATGATATTAATGACTTGGATGAAAGAATTGAGAATGGTATACCAATAAGCTGTGTGATTGAGAACACAAAATTACAAATGGACATCGACTACATTATTGGGCAAAACTATGAAAGGTGAAGTTAACTGTGTGAAGTGTAAGGTTATCCATTCTTGTATCTGAAAATAAATTTGAATGAGTTTCACAGAACCCTGGTGAAAGGTTATTGACCGAAAACGTTAACTTTGTTTCTCTCTCCAAAAATGCTATCCAACCTGTTGAGTATTTCCAGCATTTTCAATTTTTATTTCAGATTTTCACCATCTTCAGCATTTTGCTTTTGAACAAGTGTCTGTGAACACAACTCACTAAAAACTAGTGCATACTACAAAAAGTGAATGGAATGCTTATCTTTAATTCACAGGGGTTTAAATACAAAAGCGAGGAAGTGATGTGCTAGCTGTCCAAAGTCTTGGTTTTAGGCACTGGACCTCAGGAAAGATACAATATGTTGGTTTTGGAGGGGGCACTGGGCAGATTCACTGGAATAATAACTGGGTCTACAGGTGCCTAAACCTTACTTGTATTCTCTTGAGCTTATAAGGTTGAGGTGTGATCTAATCGAGATTTTTTAAGGTCATAAAGGGAATTGAAAAGAAAACTGAAATTTGGAGGAACATTTTACACACAAATGCTCTCCCCTCTAGAAGGGTCAAGTAAATTTTTCAAGACACAGATTAATAGATTTTAGTTGGGGGTAAATATCAAGGTATATGGAACAAAGGCAGATAAATAGAATTGAGGTACAGATCAGCCATGATCTAACTGGATGGCAGGACAGGCTCACGTGTATGTCCCTAGATTTTCTACCAGTTGGTAACTCAATCACTCACTTGGGCTGGTATTAGTGTTATTCCTTCTTTCCTATAATCAATTTTCTGTTCAGCGATACTATTATTTCTAGTTGCACTATTCTCCTTCCAGTCAATGTCACTCTCAGTCTGAAACTCTCTTCCTGTCACATTTTCTTTGGCCATTATTCTCAACAACTCCAATTTAGCTTAATTTAGTTTGGACATTTTTACATTTCAGTGTTCTGTTCGATCCCTGCTGAATTGTCATCAGCATAATCCTGTGTTCCAGTAACCAATAATTATAAATTCAGATTGTTGTAACAAAATGCTGGAAATACTTCGCAGGTCAGAGAAAGAGTTAATGTTTAAGGTTGATGACTTGTTGGGAATAGGTATCAAGGGGTACAGAACAAAGGCACAGGAGTAAAGTTGAGGCACAGATCAGCTGTGTGATTTAACTAAATGGCAGGATAAGCTCAAAAGCATATTCCTTGATTCTTACCAGTCAGTGATTCAACTAGAATAAGAAGAACTGAAGGAAACATATTGATATTACTGAAGTGAAGAAGCTTCTGGAGAACATTTGGCTGCAAGAGCAGACTCTTGCTGATCTTGTGTTGAAAAAAACAGATGAAAGTCTGTTTTTCATTGATATTACCTAAGCTTTGATCCAACTCATTGGTCATGTGGCTGCTTATCTTTAGCTATGCCCTGATGCTTTTGGTTTTTGCATATATGTAGCCCTGTATTCTTGGTAGGCTGACATTGGAGATGAAATGAAAAATCTGCTCCATAATAAAGGAAAATTGAAGCCACTGCGAATTGACATAAATTTACATTCAACCAGTGATCGTTGGCATTAGTGCTATTCCCCCTTTTCCTTAGAGGTATCGTCAACTCCGAACAATCGGAAATGTTAACACTCTTTTGCTCTTTCTACACCTGCTGCCTGACCAGTTGAGTATTACCTGCATTTTCAGATTTATTTCAATTTTTCAGCATCTGCAGTATTTTGCTTCTGTATTACAAATTCAGGTCTGCCACGACATCAGTCACTCCCATTATCAGTGAGTATAATTCTTTGTTTAAATGGAAGTTGTCTTTCACTGTTCTCTGACAACGCACCTCTAGGGGTGGGATAGTCCCCATTGAGTAAAACAAAGACTGGTACAAATCGGTAAGTTACTTCATTCCAGAGTCAGGTGAACATTTAGAACCACAGTTATCAGTACAACTTGATTTTCTAACAGTCCATGCTTGCTTACATCAATTCATCCCACCCGATTTAAGGTAACTTCTAATTGTCCTCCAGCATTTCGAATCTCAAAAGTCCACGCAATCTTCATATAATCCCTACAGTGCAGAAGGAGGCCATTCAGCCCATCAAGACTGCACCGACCACAATCCCACCCAGGCCTTATTCCCGTAACCACACATATTTACCCTGCTAATCCCCTGATACTAAGGTCAATTTAGCATGGCCAATCAACCTAACTCGCACAGCTTTGGACTGTGGGAGCAAATCGGAGCACCCAGAGGAAACCCACGCAGACACGGGGAGAATGTGCAAATTCCACACAGACAGTGACCTGAGGCAGGAACTGAACCCGTGTCTCTGGCTATTGAGGCAGCAGTGCCAACCACTGTGCCGCTCCAAATGAAAGACTCTACCATCTTCTATTTAAAAACTTGAAAACCATGAGCGTATTCAGAAGTACACTGTATTTATATCCTCTTTCCTGTCGATTTTTTAAACCAACCCTTAAATGAACTCCATTTCTTTCCATGGAAAAGTGGTCACAAAAAAATAAATCAACAGGAGATCTGCTCTTTGCTGAAACAGCGAGTTTCAAGTTTAAAAAAAGAGAATCAATATACATAAGTGGTTTATTGCAACTGTGAGGAAATTCTAAACAGTCTAGCTACCGAGATCTCAGAAGAGTAGGACAGATATTAGTTAGAGTGGAGTTCAAGTGTTTGGCTTTCTCTGTCAGATCCACAAAGTGTAACGTACATCTGCAAATTCATTATGGGGTGACACACATGCTTAGCACCAGTGATTACTCTTGTAAGCTGCAGTTTTCGTATTTAAAGCTGGATGCATACACATGCTGGACAATTTTTTTGAGATGCCAGATCAAAAGTGCTCTGGTAGAATCTTTCACGAAGGGGCTGTGCCACATCACACTGCGCCACATCACACATCATCACATCCTGTAAGCATCAGGAAAGCCAGATGTCATGTCCAGAGGTTTCACACAACAACTGGCAGAGCAGACCCCTTCAAGTAGTTGCATGAAAAGCAATAAATCTATCAGTTACTTTGTTCTGCGCACCAAATTTTGAAAGCTCATCTTCGCCAGATATGGGAAACAGCCATTAATCAGATCATGCTGGAAAAAAAAATGGTTCAATTGTTCACTATTGTTCTCTGCTAGATGTGGTAGGCTATGGAGCTTTGATCCAACTCATCAGTCGCGTGGCTGCTTATCTTTAGCTATGCCCTGATGCTTTTGCGTATATGTAACCCTGTGTTCTTGGTAGGTTGACATTGGAGGTGAAATGAAAGATCAGCTCCATAATAAAGAAAAATTGAGGCTGCTGTGAATTGACCCAAATCTATATTTAACCAGTGATGGTTGGTACTAATGTCATTCATCCTTTTACTTACAGGAAATGTGAACGTCTAACAAGCTGAAATGTTAACTCTTCACAGTTGCTGCTGACCTGTTGAGTTCAGTTAGTTACTTCAATTTTTCAGCATCTGCAGTATTTTGATTTTGCATTACAAATCCGGGTCTGCGATGACACCAATCATTCCATTAATCTTCACTTGGTAGTACCACATTCTAATGAATGCTTAGCAATGCACCCTCTCAGAATCAGAGTTGATTGCCTGGTTAGAATCCCTACAGTGAAGAAAGAGGCCATTCTGCCCATCAAGTCTTCACTGACTCTCCAAAAGAGCATATTTTTCAGCAAACCCCCTCCCCCTTCCCACCACCCCATCCCCATAATCCCGTGCATTTACCATGGCTAATCCATCTAACCTACACATCTTGGGACACTAAGGGGCAATTTAGCATGGCCAATCTACTTAACCTGCACATCTTTGGACAGTGGGAGGAAACCGGAGCACCCAAAGGAAACCCACGTAGACATAGGAAGAACATGCAAACAGACAGTCACCCAAGACCGGAATCGACCTTGGGTTCTTAGCGCTGTGAGACAGCAGTGCTAACCACCGTCCACCATGCCACCTTGGTCGAGAATTGTGTGACAGGCGATGCCATGAGGTAAGAAACATAGAAACTAGAGGTAGGAGTAGGCCATTCGGCCCTTCCAGTCTGCTCCACCATTCAGTTTGATCATGGCTGATCAACAAATTCAATATCCTGATCCCCCTTCCTCCATATCCCTTTAGCTCCAAGAGCTATATCTAATTTCTTCTTGAAATCAGACAACGCTTTGGCCTAAACTACATTCTGTGGCAGTGAATTCCACACATTCACCACCCTCTGGGTAAAGAAATTTTTCCTCACCTCAGTTCTAATCCTCAAACTATGACCCCTAGTTCTGGACTCCCCCACCATTGGGAACATTATTTCTGAATCCAGCCTGTCTAATCCTGTTAGAATTTTATAAGTTTTTATGAGATCCCCTCTCACTCTTCTAAACTCCAATGAATATAATCTTAACTGACTTAGTCTTTCCTCATGTGGCAGACCTGCCATCCCAGGATTCAGCCTGATAAACCTCCGCTGTACATCCTCTATAGCGAGAACATCCTTCCTCTGATAAGGACACCAAAACTGTACACAACACTCGAGGTGTGGCCTCACCAATGCCCTATACAATTGCAGCAAAACATCCCTATCCCTACACTTCCTATGCTCAAATCCTCTCACTATGAAGGCCAACATACAATTTAACCTCTTTACAGCCTGCTCTACCTGCACACTTACTTTCAGAGACTGATGCATGTGGACACCAAGGTCGTGCTGAGTAGCCACCTCTCTCAATTTATACCAATTCAAGTAATAATCTGTCTTCCTATTATTACTACCAAAGTGGATAGCCTCACATTTATCCATATTATACTGCATCTGCTTTGCATATGCCCACAAACTCAACCTGTCCAAATCACACTGAAGCATCTCTGCATCCTCCTCACAGCTAATCCTCCCATCCAACTTTGTATCATCAGAAAATTTGGAGATAATGCATTCAGTTCCCTCTTCCAAATCATTAATATATAATGTGAACAGTTGGGGTCCTAGCACAGAACCCTGCGGAACCCCACTAATCACTGATTGCCAATCAGAAAAGGACCCAATAATGCCAACTCTTTGGTTCCTATCTGCTAACCAGCTTTCTATCTATCTCAGGACACTACCTTCCATGTTCTTTAACTTTACAAGAGACTTTGTCGAAAGCCTTCTGAAAGTCTAAATAAACCACATCCACTGGCTCTCTTTGGTCAACTCTACTAGTTACAGCCTCAAAGAATTCCGATTGATTCATCAAGCATGATTTCCCTTCTGTGAATCCATGCTGACTTTGTCTGATAATACCATTGCCTTCCAAATGCTGAATTATGAAATCCTTGATAATGGATTCCAGCAACTTCCCCAGTAGCAATGTTAGGTTCTCTGGTCTACAGTTCCCTGTTTTCTCTCTACCTCCCATTTTGAATAGGGGGCTTACATTAGCTACCCTCCAATATGTAGGAACCAGTCCAGAGTCCAAAGAATTTTGGAAAATAACCACCAATGGATCTACTATTTTCAGGGCCATTTCCTTAAGTACTCTGGGATGAAGATTATCAGGACCTGGAGATTTATCCAACTTCGATCCTATCAATTTCCCCAAAACCATTTCGCTTCTAATACTGATTTCCTCCAGCTCCTCACTAAAAAATGTTACTCTCAGAACTTCTGGTACATTATTCATGCCTTCCTTTGTGAATACTGAAGCAAAGTATGAATTCAATTCCTCAGCCATTTCTTTATTCCCCGTTATGAATTCTCCCATTTCTGACTGTAAGGGGCCTACATCCGTTTTGTCAATCTTTTTCTCTTTACATACCTCACTTTTACAGTCAATTTTTATATTCCCCGTTAGCTTACTTTCATACTCTATTTTTCCCTTCTTAATCAATCTCTTGGTCCTCCTTTGCTGAATATTAAACTGCTCCCAATCGTCAGACCTATTGCTTTTTCTTGCCAATTTGTATGCTTCTTCCTTGAATCTGATACTATCTCCAATTACCCTTGTCAGACATGATTTGGCCACAACTCCCTTACCACTCTTGTGCCAAACAGGAATAAACAACTTCTGGAATTCACCTATTCGTTATTTAAATGCCTGCCATTGCCTGTCCACTGTCTTTCCTTTCAGTAATGCTTCCCAGTCCATCATGGCCAATTCATGCCTCATTACCCTTATTGAGATTCAGATCCTGGTCTCAGAATCAACTACATCTTTATCCAATTTGACAAAGAATTCTACCATATTATGGTAACTTGTCCCCAAAGGTTCTCTCACAACTAGATTGCCAGCTCATCCTTTCTCATTGCACAACACCCAGCCTAACATGGCCTGTTCCCTTGTTAGTCCCTCAACATATTGCTCCAGAAAGCCATCCCATATGCACTCCAGAAATTCCTCCTCTATTGTATTGTGACTAATTTGACTCTCCCAGTCTATTAAAGTTGTCCATAATCACAGATGTTCCTTTAACACACACATCTTTGTTTTCCTGTCTAATGCTTTTCCCAACATTACCACAAACAGTTTGGTGGTCTGTATACCACCCCCACCAATGTTTTTTGCCCCTTGTTGTTTTGTAACTCGACCCATACAAATTCCACATCATAGCCTTGAGACAAAACATCCAAGGCCCTGTTCATCATGGCTGGGGACTTCAATCAGGCCAAGCTCAAGAACCTACTACCAGCCTACCACCAACACGTCTCCTGTTCCACCAGAGGTCCAAACATCCTAGACCACTGCTACACAAATATCAAACATGCCTACAGCTCTATTGCCCGCCCACACTTTGGCAAATCAGACTACAAGGCTGTGCTCCTGCTCTCGGCTTACAAGCAAAAACTAAAGCAGGAGACTCTGTCAAAGAAAGACGTCCAATGTTGATCTGAGGAATTGGATGATGATCTCCTATGAGACTGCTTAGCCGGTGGACTGGTCAGTATTTAAAATCTCTGAACAGCCTGAACGAGTACGCCACTACAGTAACTGACTTCATTAGTACGTGTGTAAAAGTCTGTGTGCTAAAGAAACAAATCCACATGTTTCCCAACCGGAAACCATGGATGAACAGGGATATCCACTGCTTGGTCTGAGGTGTTCAAGTCAGGCAACCCTGCCCTATATAAGAAAGCCAGATATGATCTAAAGCGATCCATCAAAGACGCCAAAAGACAGTACTGGACCAAGTGAGAGTCCCAGGCTAGCCACACAGATCCCCGCCGACTATCGCATGGTCTGCAAGGCATAGCAGGCTACAATTTGAAGGCATGTAAACTCGCCGGTTCCAACGCACCCTTCCCTGATGAGCTTAATGCATTCTATGCCCGTTTTGAGCAAGAGGTCAGCAAGAGCACGCCCTCCACCCCGGAAGCCTCGGATGAATCTGCATCCGAGGTCACCATTGTAGATGTCACAGCAGCCTTCTCGAAGGTCAACCCATGGAAAATGACTGGCCCAAATGGAGTACCCGGATGAACATTCAGATCCTGCGTGGATCAGCTGGTGGGGGTATTCACATCTTCAACCTCTCTTTCCAACAATCTGAGGTCCCTATCTGCTTCAAGAAGACGACCATCATCCCAATACCAAAGAAAAGCCAAGCAGCATGCCTTAGAACATAGAACATAGAACAGTACAGCACAGAACAGGCCCTTCGGCCCACGATGTTGTGCCGAGCTTTATCTGAAACCAAGATCAAGCTATCCCACTCCCTATCATCCTGGTGTGCTCCATGTGCCTATCCAATAACCGCTTAAATGTTCCTAAAGTGTCTGACTCCACTATCACTGCAGGCAGTCCATTCCACACCCCAACCACTCTCTGCGTAAAGAACTTACCTCTGATATCCTTCCTGTATGTCCCACCACGAACCCTATAGTTATGTCCCCTTGTAATAGCTCCATCCACCCGAGGAAATAGTCTTTGAACGTTCACTCTATCTATCCCCTTCATCATTTTATAAACCTCTATTAAGTCTCCCCTCAGCCTCCTCCGCTCCAGAGAGAACAGCCCTAGCTCCCTCAACCTTTCCTCATAAGACCTACCCTCCAAACCAGGCAGCATCCTGGTAAATCTCCTCTGCACTCTTTCTAGCGCTTCCACATCCTTCTTAAAGTGAGGTGACCAGAACTGTACACAATATTCCAAATGTGGTCTCACCAAGATCCTGTACAGTTGCAGCATAACCCCACGGCTCTTAAACTCCAACCTCCTGTTAATAAAAGCTAACACATTATAGGCCTTCTTCACAGCTCTATCCACTTGAGTGGCAACCTTTAGAGATCTGTGGATATGGACCCCAAGGTCTCGCTGTTCCTCCACAGTCTTCAGAACCCTACCTTTGACCCTGTAATCCACATTTAAATTAGTCCTACCAAAATGAATCACCTCACATTTATCAGGGTTAAACTCCATTTGCCATTTTTCAGCCCAGCTTTGCATCCTATCTATGTCTCTTTGCAGCCTACAACAGCCCTCCACCTCATCCACTACTCCACCAATCTTGGTGTCATCAGCAAATTTACTGATCCACCCTTCAGCCCCCTCCTCTAAGTCATTAATAAAAATCACAAAGAGCAGAGGACCAAGCACTGATCCCTGCGGCACTCCACTAGCAACCTGCCTCCAATCCGAAAATTTTCCATCGACCACCACCCTCTGTCTTCGATCAGACAGCCAGTTACCTATCCAATCGGCCAACTTTCCCTCTATCCCACACCTCCTCACTTTCATCATAAGCCGACCATGGGGGACCTTATCAAACGCCTTACTAAAATCCATGTATATGACATCAACTGCCCTACCTTCATCAACACACTTAGTTACCTCCTCAAAAAATTCTATCAAATTTGTGAGGCACAACTTGCCCTTCACAAATCTGTGCTGACTATCCCGGATTAATCCGCATCTTTCTAAATGGTCATAAATCCCATCTCTAAGGACCTTTTCCATCAATTTACCAACCACCGAAGTAAGACTAACCGGTCTATAATTACCAGGGTCATTTCTATTCCCTTTCTTAAACAGAGGAACAACATTCGCCATTCTCCAGTCCTCTGGCACCATCCCCGTGGACAGCGAGGACCCAAAGGTCAAAGCCAAAGGCTCTGCAATCTCATCCCTTGCCTCCCAAAGAATCCTAGGATACATTTCATCAGGCCCAGGGGACTTATCGACCTTCAGTTTATTCAAAACTGCCAGGACATCCTCCCTCCGAACATCTATTTCCTCCAGGCTATTAGCCTGTAACACCTTCTCTTCCTCAAAAACATGGCCCCTCTCCTTGGTGAACACTGAAGAAAAGTATTCATTCATCACCTCGCCGATCTCTACTGACTCCATACACAAGTTCCCACTACCGTCCTTGACCGGCCCTAACCTCACCCTGGTCATTCTTTTATTCCTCACACAAGAGTAAAAAGCCTTGGGGTTTTCCTTGATCCGACCCGCCAAGGACTTCTCGTGTCCCCTCCTAGCCCTCCTAAGCCCCTTTTTCAGCTCGTTCCTTGCTAACTTGTAACCCTCAATCGAGCCATCTCAACCTTGTTTCCTCATCCCTACATAAGCTTCCCTCTTCCTTTTCACAAGACTATCGTCCAGTGGCGCTGACATCCATCATTATGAAGTGTTTCAAAAGGTTAGTCATAGCACGTATCAATTCCAGCTTCCCGGATTGCCTGGATTCACTACAGTTCGCATACCGTCACAATAGGTCCACAGCAAACACTATCTCCCTGGCCCTGCACACAACCCTGGAACACCTAGATAACAAAGACACTACGTCAGTCTCCTATTTATTGACTACAGCTCAGCCTTTAACACCATTATTCCTACGAAACTCATCTCCAAACTCCATGGCCTGGGCCTCGGCTCCTCCCTCTGTGACTGGATCCTGAACTTCCTAACCCACAGACAACAATCAGTAAGGGTAGGCAACAACACCTCCTCCACGATCATCCTCAACACCAGTGTCCCACAAGGCTGTGCCCTCAGCCCCCTACTATCCTTATACACCTATGACTGTGTGGTCAAATTCCCCATTAAATTAATTTTGAAGTTTGCTGATGACACAACCGTAGTGAGTCGGATCTCAAACAATGACAAGACAGAGTACAGGAATGAGATAGAGAATCTGGTGAACTGGTGCGACGACAATAATCTCTCCCTCAATGTCAACAAAACGAAGGAGGTTGTCGTTGACTTCAGGAAGTATAATGGAGAACATGCCCCTGTCTACATCAGTGGGGGTGAAGTAGAAAGGGTTGAGAATTTCAAGTTTTTAGGTGTCCAGATCACCAACAACCAGTCCTGGTCCCCCCTTGCCAACACTATAGTTAAGAAAGCCCACCAACGCGTCTACTTTCTCAGAAGACTAAGGAAATTTGGTACATCAGCTACGACTCTCACCAATTTTTACAGATGCACGATAGAAAGTATTCTTTCTGGTTGTATCACAGCTTGGTATGGCTCCTGCTCTGCCCAAGACCGCAAGAAACTACAAAAGGTCGTGAATGTAGCCCAATCCACCACGCAAACCAGCCTCCCATCCATTGACTCTGTCTATACTTCCCGCTGCCGCAGAAAAGCAGCCAGCATAATTAAGGACTCCATGCACCCTGGACATACTATCTTCCACCTTCGTGTGTCGGGAAAAAAAATACAAAAGTCTAAGGTCACGTACCAACCAACTCAAGAACAGCTTCTTCCCTGCTGCCATCAGACTTTTGAATGGACCTACCTCGCAGTAAGTTGATCTTTCTCTACACCCCAGCTATGACTGTAACACTACATTCTGCGCTCTCTCCTTTCCTTCTCTATGAACGGTATACTTTGTCTATATAGTAATACGTGTGACAATAATAAATCAAATCAAAATCTATGCCAATATCTTTCCTCAATATCGTATCAATATCATCTGTGATCAATAATGCAACTCCATCAACTTTTCCTTTCCGTCTATCCTTCCAGCCCTTAATGTTAAGTTCCCATCCTTGGTCACCTTGCAGCCACGTCTCCGTAATGCCAACTACATCATATTCCTTTACATCTATCTGTGAAACAAATTCATCCACTATTGTTTTGAGTGCTCTGAGCATTCAGATACAAAACCTTAAGGTGAGCCCTTTTAACCTTTCTTTTCCCTTTCCTACTATTTTTTTTTACTCAGTCCTTATCTGACTTTGGACCTTGATTTCTCTATCATTTTCCTTATTCTCCTTACTGTCTTTTCCTATTGTTCTTAATTACCCCTGCTCTGAATCCTTGCAAAGGTTCCCATCCCCCTGCCATATTAGTTTAAACCCTCCCCAACCACTCTATAGATTGTGTGGTATAAGTCACACCTCTTAAAAAAATTCAGTTTTTCTATTGTTACTAGCAGAGTGAATAACCTCACACTTCCCCACATTGTACTTCACCTGCCATCTTATTGCACTCACTTAATCCATCTATATTCCTTTGCATACTTTTTGTGTCCTCCTCACAGCTTACATTCCCACCTAACTTTGTATCAACAACAAACTTAGAGGCATTATTCTCCGATCATCGTGTAAGTCATTAATATAGATCGTATATAGCCGAAGCCCCAGCACTGATCCTTACAGCATTCCACTAGCTACAGCCTGCCAACTTGAAAACGCTGCTTGTCTCTACTCAATTTCTTGGCTGTTAACCATGCTAATATATTAGCTCAGATATTGTCAGTGGCAAGACTGTGGTGCTCTCCACTGACCGTAATTAAAACTGCAGCCTGCCCTTTATGCACTTTGGAGCGGCATGGTGGCGCAGTGGTTAGCACTGCTGCCTCACAGCTCCAGGGACCTGGTTCAATTCCCGGCTTGGGTCACTGTCTGTGCAGAGTTTACACATTCTCCCCATGTCTGCGTGGGTTTCCTCTGGGTGTTCCGGTGTCCTCCCACACTCCAAAGATGTGTGGGTTAGGTTGATTGGCCATGCTAAATTGCCACTTAGTGTCCCAGGATGTCTAGGTTAGAGGGATTAGCGGGGTAAATATGTGGGGTGACAGGGATGGGGCCGAGGTGGAATTGTTGTCGGTGCAGACCCAATGGCTGGATGGCCTCCTTCCGCAGTGTAGGGTTTCTATGATTCAGTGAAGCTTTATGGACTTCCTATCCTAGTTGCAGGACACAACTGAAGCAGCTCAGGCTCCAGCTCAACAACTCTGAGCCAAAGATGCTCAAGCAGCAGACACTTCACCAATGCGGTTATTCAGAATTGCACTGCTTTCCACAAACTTCATATGCTGCAGTCATGGTACACACCTCCCCTGCTATGTCAATCTACCCTTATTTATTTGATTAATTAAGTAGTTACTAATTTAGTGAAGTAGTGGTAATCGATAGTCTCAACTTGGAGAGTTAAGAAAAACACTTATCAGCCACGGAAGATAAAAACAAAAATAAAAACCAGCACCTTCTTCCCCCTCCACACTGAATTCCCACTTGCACCAAATTTCCAACGACGGCACTCAGTTTACAAAGTTCACTGTTCCCTGATCACTCTGTGCTTCTTCGAAATGCTAAAAATTGCTGACCTTTCTAAATGGGAACATTATTATACCAATCCTAGGTCAGGAATCTCCAATGGCTTCATTATGCATCCTGCTGTCCCCTCCAAAGAAAGATATTCCCAATAGTCTACTCCAAGCTGACAAGATGACACATTGGGGGCGACTTTACCATCGCGTTGTGCCAACTTTCGGACGTGGCACAGTGGCAAAGTGGGGCGTAAAGTGATTAGTGCTGGGTTTTGTGACTGGCACCATTTTATGAGCGCCAGATTTCCGGCGCGGTCAGCCTCTTGGCGGAAATGTACGGAAATTTATGTAAATGGTGTTTAACATCTGCTTAGCGAGCCCGGCGCTTAATCATCCGGGCACCGCCACCGCCCCCCCCTCATCTTAATGACCGCACCAAAAAGGTTCTCGCCGGCGAGGAATAGGCATGCTCCCCATGAACGGGGAACAGTTGTGTTGGCCTCGCCAGTGGAACCAGAGGCCAATGAGGTTCCCGGGGAGGCCGAAAGCAAGTGAGGGTTGCCCCTTGGGCAGTGCCAGGCTGGCAGTGCTGCCCTGGCACCTGGGCAATGTCCACTGGGCAGCTGGGCAATGCCCACTGGGTAGTGTCAGGGAGAGGAGCTAATGGGGGAGGGGGCTCACTGCCACTCTGCAATGATCGGTGGGGGAGGCCTGTTGCCACTCTGCAGCGATCGGTGGGGGAGGGGGCAGGGGGCCGTGATCAGTGGGAGAAGGGGAATCCCATGATCGGGGGGGGGGGGATCCAACGATCGGTCTGGGTGTCAGGGGGGTCGGCGGGGGCTATAGCTCGGGCCGCAGGTCCCTGCAATTGCCAGGAGGGGTTTGCTGCTTCAGGCTGCCTGCACTAGCCGGGGCCTGACAGTTCTTTCTTTTCTGTCAAACCCCTGCTACTGCTAATGCGCATGTGCAGCATCAGATGCCTGCACGTGCACAC
The DNA here is from genome assembly GCF_964213995.1 of Mustelus asterias. Classification (NCBI taxonomy): domain Eukaryota; kingdom Metazoa; phylum Chordata; class Chondrichthyes; order Carcharhiniformes; family Triakidae; genus Mustelus; species Mustelus asterias. The sequence continues at coordinate 133,274,120 of NC_135803.1, read as the reverse complement.
TACCTCCCTTTGCAGGCTTTCGGGCACATTAAGCCCCGCCCACAGGCTTTTGCAGTGAGCAACAGGCTCACTCAGAATTTTGCAAGCAGTGTGTGTGTGGGGTGGAGGCTGGAAAAACGCCCAAAAGACGGATCTGAAACTCTTCCAGTTTCAAGTCCGCCCAACACTTAGGAAAAAAAATGGTAAAATCGCCCCCTTTGTGTTCAGTTTTGTCATGACTCCAACTTATTTTCCAGGGAAATGGCTGATTGTTGATGTCCATTGCTGCTATGGACGAGGAAAATTCTGCAACCAGTTTAGCATAAGAACAGGCAATCAGATTTTATTTTGTAGTGAAGACCTTGAACCTGCTTAGGTCCTTAAATAGGTTATATAGATTGGAGTTATGAAAGGAAAAGCCCACTCCCTCAAATTAGTTGTTTAGTCACTGGTGGATTATATCTACTCTCCTCCTCTTCATGTCTGTCACCCTGTAAAATTTATTGTTGTACGTGATCAGTTTTTTTCAATAATCCCTTTACATTGTTTTCACATTTTCACATACATTATTATATATCAAAGCCTTTGGAGTGCCTTACAGGCTGCTACACTAACATGCACCCATGCAGCTAAGTGGAAACATTGCCACCATCTACCCAATGTAGTGACTCTATACATAGGGTAATGTTGTGAAGCATACAGAAAACCATCATGATTTTGTCAACTCCTTCTGGGGCATGTTGACAGCAACCCTCAAGTGGTCTCAGCATCATAAACTGAACTCGCCTCATTCTCACATACCTTCATTGTAACTACTGTCAGCTAAAGTTTGGGGATAGTAATGTAATGTGAGAAACATGTATGGCAGCGGAGATACCATAAACTGTTTGGAGTCTCTTGAGAGTCCATGAATTAAAATATTGTGTGAACTCCCAATCTATATATTACTGATATGCATGATATTCATCTGCATCCCAATGCTCATGGAATAATGCCCCTTCTTATTCACATGCATCAGACCATAGTTTTTGGGTGCATGAAATACCACAGCTCGTCAACTTCCTGGTTAATACCTCTGTATTTTGTGAAGCATAGAACAAACAGTAATGATTTTGCCAAACTGCAAGTGCATTGAGTGCCAGAAGATCATTGTTTTTTTTGTCACAAATACTAATGCCAGAGGCTATTCCTTTCCCAGCTCATGAGCCTTTCCCTGTTCAATTTCCCCACTGTCTTAGCCTTGAAGTTGCAGGTAGAATTCCAGGCTGTGGTTGCTTGGTTCCATTCTCATCCATTGAAATGTAGCCAAAGGACACATACTGGCATCTCTTCGTACTCATGCAATGTTACCTCTGGAACACCCAACAATCTATCCTTGCCCCTTTTCTGTTCATTATCAACTACTACCCCTCAGTACAACATCTGAGAACACATCAGGACCATATGTGGGCTAAAGACTCTCAGCTCTACCTCACCATCACCTCCCTGCAACCTTCCTCTCTCCTTAACTTGTCACAGTTTAACCAATATCTAATTCTGAATGGTTGTTGAAAGCCAATTCTCTTAGACCCAGAATAAGGCTACAGGTCTTCCTTAGAGCAGTGTTCTAGGCCTAGAAATGTTTCAATGATATCCTCCCTTCAGAAGTGAGGGTGTTTGCCAATGGTTGCATTTTATTCAGTTCCATTTGTGATTCCTCTGATAATGAAGTAATCCGTGCCTGCATGTCGGGCAACATGACCACATACAGGCTTAGTTTGACATGTGGCATGTAACATTTGCACCATCCAAATGCTAACAATGATCATCTCTAACAAGAGTGAATCTTACAAGCTCCCCTTGACATTCAGTAGAGTTACCATCACTGGATCCCCCATCCTAAACATTCTGGGATAAACGCAAAATACTGCAGATGCTGGAATCTGAACAAAAACAGAAAAATGCTGGAAAATCTCAGCAAATCTGACAGCATCTGTGGAAAGAGAGTAGAGCCGATGTTTCAAGTCTGGATGAACATTCTGGGGGTCAGCATTGACCATAAAGCAAATTAAACCAGCCATATAAAAATAGTTTGGTTACAAGAGGAGGTCTGTGTCGCCATATTCTGCAGCAAGTAACTCACATCCTGACTCTCCAAAGCTTACCCACCATCTACAATGCACAAATAAGGAGCATGATGGGATACTCTCCACTTGCCTGGATGAGTACAATTCCAACAATGTCCTAGAAACTCCACACCTTCCAGGACAAAGTAGCCTACTTGAAGTGCCAATGCACTACAAGAACTTGCCAAGGCTTCTTCAATTGCACCTTTTAATCTAAATCCATGACCTCTATACTCCAGAACAAGGACAGTAGGGCACATGGGACTACCACACCTGCATGTTCACCTCCAAATTATTACCATCCTGATTTGGTATTATAATCGCTGTTCTTACGTAGTCACTGGGTCAAAATCCTGAAACTCTCTACCCAACAGTACTAACGGTATCTACAATAGAGATTGTAATAGTTTAAGAAGGCAGCTTCCCAAGGGCAATCAGGTGGGCAACAAAATGTTAACCTTGCCAGAGATGCCCACATTCCATGAACAATTCTTTTTTTAAAAATCCCTGTGGGGCTTGCCCCTCCCGATCTCTGTTACTCTTCCATATCTTGAAGCATTTGTGATCTGTGCACTCCTCTGATTCTGGCATCTCCCACTTCCTTCTACTTGAATTGCACCACCAATGGCAACTAGACTTTTGCCCAAGTTCTGGTATTCCCTTCACAAATTTTGCCAGCACTCATATCACTCATTCCTCCTTAAAGCCTACCTGTTTGGCCAAATGTCATCTGTCCTGATACAGCCCTTTTTGGTTCATTAGCAAAAATGTATTTATTGGTATCGCTTTTAACATGCTCCTTGGTAAGTTTTACTACATTAAAAATACCACATAAATGCAAGTTGTTGTTGCATACGATGGTAACAATAATAAATCATACTTTAAGAAAGTCACTGTGAAGGAAACACTGTTGTTAGCTTTCATGCTGCTGTGCAAAGACACTTAGGTAGCTGCATATCTCAACAAGGTATTTTTACATCTCCAATGTCATTGATATACCACTAATTGGCTGACAGCAGGTGGTACACCCTGATGGGCACAGGAAAGGTCATGGTCATGGGAATATTTACAATAATATTACAGTCTTAATCGCCAACTGTGTTGGCTGTAATAGATGAAATATGAGAGTGATAGCTTCCCCGAGTACTTTACTTCTGAAGCTCCTCATGATTTTCCCCAAGGATGAGAATCACGTCAATCTAGAATTTCCCTCAACTGACATTTCACAACAACTAGCAAAAAAGAGCTTTCAAATGGGAAAAAAAAGCTTCTTCCCAGGGCGAGGAGGAAAGGATGATCATTTTTAAAGCATCATACGGTTGCAGGGATGGTGTAGGAGGGAGGGTTTCAGCTACGTGGATAATTGGAACACATTCTGGGGAAGGTGGGACCTGTACAAACAGGACGGGGTGCACCTGAACCAGAGGGGCACCAATATCCTGGGAAGGAAATTTGTTACGGCTCTTCAGGGGGGTTTAAACTAATTTGCCAGGGGGGTGGGAAAAGGAGTTGTAGTCCGGAAGTCAGTGTTGAGGGTAGTGAGGTATTGGGGAAGGTATCAAGGTCAAGGGTGGGTACCAGTAGACAGGAAGGTGGGTTGAAGTGTGTCGACGTCAATGCAAGGAGCATCCGGAACAAGGTAGATGAACTTGGGGCGTGGATTGGTACTTGGGACTACGATGTTGTGGCCATTACGGAGACATGGGTAGAACAAGGACAGGAATGGTTGTTGGACGTTCCGGGGTATAGATGTTTCAGTAAGTGTAGGGAAGCTTGTAAAAGAGGTGGAGGAGTAGCATTGTTAATCAAGGATAGTTTAACGGCTGCGGAAAGGCACTTGGAGGGGGATATGCATACTGAGGTAATATGGGCTGAAGTTAGAAATAGGAAAGGAGCGGTCACATTGTTAGGAGTTTACTATAGGCCCCCAAATAGTAATAGAGATGTGGAGGAAGAAATTGCTAAGCAGATTATGGATAGGTGTGGGGGTCACAGGGTAATTGTCATGGGGGACTTTAACTTTCCAAATATTGATTGGAACCTTTGTAGGTCGAATAGTTCGCATGGGGCAGTTTTTGTGCAGTGTGTGCAGGAGGGTTTCCTGACACAATATGTGGATAGGCCGACAAGAGGTGGGGCCACATTGGATTTGGTACTGGGAAATGAACCGGGCCAAGTGTTAGATTTGGTTGTAGGAGAGCACTTTGGAGATAGTGACCACAATTCGGTGTCTTTTGTTATTGCAATGGAGGGGGATAGGGCCGTATGGCAGGGAAAGGTTTATAATTGGGGGGGAGGTAATTATGATGCGATTAGGCAAGAATTAGGGGGCATAAGATGGGAACAGAAACGGTCAGGGAAAGGAACTAATGAAAAGTGGAACTTTTTCAAGGAACAAATACTGGGTGTCCATGGTAGGTATGTCCCTGTCAGGCAGGGAGGAAATGGCCGAGTGAGGGAACCATGGTTCACAAAAGAGGTGGAATGTCTTGTAAAAAGGAAGAGGGAAGCTTATGTAGGGATGAGGAAACAAGGTTCAGATGGCTCGATTGAGGGTTACAAGTTAGCAAGGAATGAGCTGAAAAAGGGGCTTAGGAGGGCTAGGAGGGGGCATGAGAAGCCCTTGGCGGATCGGATCAAGGAAAACCCCAAGGCTTTTTACTCTTATGTGAGGAATAAAAGAATGACCAGGGTGAGGTTAGGGCCGGTCAAGGACAGTAGTGGGAACTTGTGTATGGAGTCAGTAGGGATAGGCGAGGTGATGAATGAATACTTTTCTTCAGTGTTCACCAAGGAGAGGGGCCATGTTTTTGAGGAAGAGAAGGTGTTACAGGCTAATAGGCTGGAGGAAGTAGATGTTCGGAGGGAGGATGTACTAGCAGTTTTGAATAAACTGAAGGTCGATAAGTCCCCTGGGCCTGATGAAATGTATCCTAGGATTCTTTGGGAGGCAAGGGATGAGATTGCAGAGCCTTTGGCTTTGATCTTTGGGTCCTCACTGTCCACGGGGATGGTGCCAGAGGACTGGAGAGTGATGAATGTTGTTCCTCTCTTTAAGAAAGGGAATAGAAATGACCCTGGTAATTATAGGCCGGTTAGTCTTACTTCGGTGGTTGGTAAGTTGATGGAAAAGGTCCTTAGGGATGGGATTTATGACCATTTAGAAAGATGCGGATTAATCCGGGATAGTCAGCACGGATTCGTGAAGGGCAAGTTGTGCCTCACAAATTTGATAGAATTTTTTGAGGAGGTAACTAAGTGTGTTGATGAAGGTAGGGCAGTTGATGTCATATACATGGATTTTAGTAAGGCGTTTGATAAGGTCCCCCATGGTCGGCTTATGATGAAAGTAAGGAGGTGTGGGATAGAGGGAAAGTTGGCCGATTGAATAGGTAACTGGCTATCTGATCGAAGACAGGGTGGTGGTCGATGGAAAATTTTCGGACTGGAGGCAGGTTGCCAGCGGAGTGCCATAGGGATCAGTGCTTGGTCCTCTGCTATTTGTGATTTTTATTAATGACTTAGAGGGGGGGGCTGAAGGGTGGATCAGTAAATTTGCTGATGACACCAAGGTTGGTGGAGTAGTGGATGAGATGGAGGGCTGTTGTAGACTGCAAAGAGACATAGATAGGATGCAAAGCTGGCTGAAAAATGGCAGATGCAGTTTAACCCTGATAAATGTGAGGTGATTCATTTTGGTAGGACAAATTTAAATGTAGATTACAGGGTCAAAGGTAGGGTTCTGAAGACTGTGGAGGAACAGAGAGATCTTGGGGTCCATATCCACAGATCTCTGAAGGTTGCCACTCAAGTGGATAGAGCTGTGAAGAAGGCCTATAGTGTGATAGCTTTTATTAACAGGGGGTTGGAGTTTAAAAGCCGTGGGGTTATGCTGCAACTGTACAGGACCTTGGTGAGACCACATTTGGAATATTGTGTGCAGTTCTGGTCACCTCACTATAAGAAGGATGTGGAAGCGCTGGAAAGAGTGCAAAGGAGATTTACCAGGATGCTGCCTGGTTTGGAGGGTAGGTCTTATGAGGAAAGGTTGAGGGAGCTAGGGCTGTTCTCTCTGGAGCGGAGGACGTTGAGGGGAGACTTAATAGGGGTTTATAAAATGATGAAGGGGATAGATAAAGTGAACGTTCAAAGACTATTTCCTCGGGTGGATGGAGCTATTACATACCTATAGGGTTCATGGTGGGAGATATAGGAAGGATGTCCGAGGTAGGTTCTTTACTCAGAGAGTGGTTGGGGTGTGGAATGGACTGCCTGCAGTGATAGTGGAGTCAGACACTTTAGGAACATTTAAGCGGTTATTGGATAGGCACATGGAGCACACCAGGATGATAGGGAGTGGGATAGCTTGATTTTGGTTTCAGATAAAGCTCGGCACAACATCGAGGGCCGAAGGGCCTGTTCTGTGCTGTACTGTTCTGTGTTCTATATCTCCAGAAGGTACACAACACTATTATTATTTCCTTAGCTCAGCATGAAGAATTTCTAACAATAGGTTCTCTTTTAATCTTATCTTTAAATTACAAAAAGGATCATTAAGTCTAGCACATTAGCCATAACCTGATACAAATCCATAGGGTTTCTGTTAATTGCAAACAGGAGAAGAGACTTACTTCCAGCTTCCATGAACTCCTCTGGTAGGTAAGTAAAGCCACTCACTGGCTCCAATGGGTTACCACAGCGTGCATGCTCCCCAGGACGCTGAAGGTTAATTACTGTCTTTATGCCATGCCTGAAGCAAGGAGTACAGGAGTCAGGTGCTAATTGAAATATAGATCAACAGTTAAAAACTTGCATTTATTTAGTGCCTTTCACAACCATCGGATGTCTCAAAGCACTTTATAGTCAATGAAGTACTTTTGAAGTGTAGCCAGTGTTGTTATGTAGGAACCACAGCAGCCTCCCACAAGCAGCAATGTGATAATGAGCACACAACCTGCTTTTGGGTCAGAGATAAATCTTGGTCAGGACACCTGGGATAAACATGTTTTAATAGAAACCTTCTATGTACACATATACACATGCACGCATACATGCATGCAATATTTTGCGAAATAATGGAATAATCCAATAATTAGAACTCAGATACTGAATTGAAGTTCATAGAATCATAGAATCCCTACAGTGCAGAAGGAGGCCATTCGGCCCATCGAGTCTGTACCAACCACAATCCCACCCAGGCCCTACCCCCACATATTTTACCCGTTAATCCCTCTAACCTACGCATCCCAGGACTCTAAGGGGCAATTTTGTTTTTAACCTGGCCAATCAACCTAACCCGCACATCTTTGGACTGTGGGAGGAAACCGGAGCACCCGGAGGAAACCCACGCAGACACGAGGAGAATGTGCAAACTCCACACAGACAGTGACCCGAGCCGGGAATCGAACCCGGGACCCTGGAGCTGTGAAGCAGCAGTGCTAACCACTGTGCTACCGTGCCGCTACCGTGGAAACTTAGTACGTTTAACACAAACGCATGCAGTCTTTAAAGCCAGGTCAAATGACAGAGGGGAATCAGGACATGCTGTGTTCCTGCAAAACCCCTGTATTAACAAACCTGAACTAATGAAAACAAAGCAATTCATGCACTCATTATCTGGGTTTGCAAAAGATTACAAATAAAATACTGAACTGGTGGTTTAATAATCTCAATAATGAATACGAATAAAATCTAGAATTATTTCTGAATCCAGTTGTCATGCTTACAATTCATGTTTAGAAACAGTTCTTTGATACTGTAATAGCTCCTTATAATGTACTCTCATCTACCAAAAAATATACATAGAATTACATAGAAACAAAAAAATTATAGAACAAAAGATGGGCAATCATGTCTGTGCCACTTATTTATTTTGTTTTAGATATTACCACAGGAACCACTTCAGAATTCTGACGAAGGGTCTACATCCAAAACATTAACCAATCTTTTCTCTTTATAAATACTAACAGACCTACTGTGTATTCCCAGCCATTTAGGTTTTCTTTTAAACTTTAGATGTCCAATATTTACAATTACTATCTTTATTTCTAAATGCTTTAAATTGATCATGTAAAGATTTAAACTGAATTAGCATGTTATGGAAACAGATATTAACATTTTTTTTACTGTAAATGATATATTTATTGATAATGGTTCAAGAATTAGTGATGTTGTTTGTGCTGAAGGGAATCTTATTGTTTCTATCATACGGTGAGAACTAAGCTGTAGCTTATTCCTTATTGCTCTCCATGTTGCTCACTATTTTTCTGGTGTGTTGGTCATTTCTGTTGTGGCACTTTTGCCTGTCTGAGGAATTTTGAAATGCCCAATAATTATTTATATGTTAGCTTTGCACTGTGTGGTAGAAACATAAATTCAGATTCAACAACATGGATTTCCAAGATAGGCCCATCCAATTTTTGGACATAAATTCAACAAAAAAGTGTTGGGACTGATCAACTTTTAAATCCACTGTGGTTCCTCAGTTAAATAACCCGCAGATCGTCGGTGTTAAAACTAACACATTAAAAATGACCACTTAGATAAAGAATGTAATGGCTAGAGACTTCATTAAACATCTCCCAAATATTGACTGCAGAGGGAATAGGGAGAAATGTGGAAAGATGCAAGAAGTCTCTCCTAAAAACCGCACATTAGAAACACTCCAGCTAAAGGATACCTTTTAAATTGTTCAATAATGTTGTATTTTTCAATTATTTCAGTGGAGGGACGAGCCATTGCCAATATGTTGTCAGTAATCCTGTACATAAGAAAAAAAATATTTTTAGGATAAACTGCATAAATTATTCTGGAGGCCAAGTATTCTACTTACTTGCAAATCACTCAGCAATTCACCAACAATTAAATGTCTTCACAGGTAGACTGTGCATTTAACAATGATTCAATATTGATGCAAGGCTAAAGGTCTAAAAATTAAATTCTCTTGCATGCATCCTGAAAACATTTGATACTGTTATACACTTTAAGAACAAGACTGGAATAATTTAAACTATGGTCAAATTAAATAATTAAACATTTAAACAATCAGACATCTTATGGTTGACAACATTTTAGTTTCATCCAAAACTTGGAGCACCTTTCTGCATATTCAGGCGTGCTTTGCTCACATTTAGTTGTTCTAGTTAAACCTGGTACCCTCGGGTTGTGTCGGTCACTCCCAGAAAAACAAAAAACAAAAAACAACCACCAGGGACGATGTGCCAGTTAAGATTGTTGATTCCCTAGCCTTCATTTGCTTTTGATCAGGTTGGCTCTAGTTTTTCTCCCAGTGCTGACAAATGTGAAAACTCACTAATGCTATTTTTTGGATTCTGAGGGGATAAACAAAATGAGGTAGTAATGACAGATGCAACAGTATACTTTATGTATGACTATCATCTGATGCGAGAAGGGTAATGCAAGTGAGGATAATTTGATACTAAACTACCAGTATGGCAATATTAAAGCCCTTTATTTAGCAACCTGTCATGAGTTTCAGTGATCTAATGCTTTAATAAGGTAGAAGCACAAACTGCAATCATATATATGAAAATAGTGTTGCTATCAAGAAGTCAAGAAACTGGTTCCATCACTACATAGAAACATAGCAGATAGGAGCAGGAGAAGGCCATTTGGCCCTTCGAGCCTGCTCCGCCATTCATCACAATCATGACTGATCGTGGTAGCACAGTGGTTAGCACTACTGCTTCACCGCGCCAGGGACCCAGGTTCAATTCCCGGCTTGGGTCACTGTCTGTGTGGAGCTTGCATGTTCTCCTGTGTCTGCATGGGTTTCCTCCGGGTGCTCCAGTTTCCTCCCACATTCTGAAAGACTTGCTGGTTGAGTGCATTGACCCGAACAGGCCCCGGACTGTGACGACTAGGGGAATTTCACAGTAACTTCATTGCAGTGTTAATGTAAGCCTTACTTGTGACTAATAAAAGAAAAACTTTAAAACTTTAACTCAATAGCCTAATCCTGCTTTCTCCCCATAACCTTTGATCCCATTCACCCCAAATGCTATATCTAGCCACCTCTTGAATACATTCAATGTTTTGGCATCAACTACTTCCTGTGGTAATGAATTCCATAGCCTCACCACTCTTTGGATCAAGAAATGTCTGCTCATCTTCATCCTAAATGATCTACCCCGAATCCTCAGACTGTGACCCCTGGTTCTGGACTCCCCCACCATTGGGAACATCCTCCCTGCATCTACCATTTTACTTTGATAATGACTAAAAAGCGAAAAACAGATGCAAACTAATAACTTGTGCTAACTGCCAATGCTTGATAAGAAATAGTATTAATGTTAGAACGAAAAAGATTAAATTTCAGTTCAAATGCTAGTTATAACTTTGCTGTTTTATGGCTGTTTTAATTTCTCTCTCGTATCCATTATTCTCTTTAGTTCTTTAGATCGCATTGCATACTTTTAAAATTCTAATACATTAAAAAAAAACAAAAGGTAAATTAGAGTCAATGATAGGGATTGCATTTGTTTGATAAGAGTTGAAATCATGACTGCGTGATAAACAGCAAATAATCCCAAATATTTGATTATGTGCACCCTGAATTTGGTATACTTCGACTATAAGAGCAAGTTGGTATTATCTGAACCTTTAATGGGGTAAATAGCAAATCAGGGTGAGGTTGAACCAGGTGAATTGTTCAGCATCATTAAAGAAAATAGGTGTGTGACTGCAGGACACAAGATTAAAAGAAAAAGTAGGTATTTTGTTCCAGGAGATAGAAAGGTTACAGAATACTATCCAGCGTGTATACATAGGTGCACACAAAAGTTGCAGGTATTTTCTTAGAAAATAAAGACAAAATTTTAATCTGTCTGTAAATGAAAACTAAATTTTCTGAAACTGCAATGTAATCAAGAAAATTAAAACCAGCTATTAAGAAGTCTTTCAGCTATCTGAAAAGAATTAAGCTGCAGTAGAATTACTATTGTGTTTGAGATGGAATTAATGGAAAGGGTTTTAAAAAGCTTGCTCAGATAACCCCTACTTCCCAGTCTCATCTCAGACTCAAAATGCACTGATTTTTGTCTCCATAATTAGGACACCTGTATAGTAGCTACTAGCTACTAACTTCTCTATCCCTTAACTTGCAACTTTCGATGCTGCCCTGCAACTAACCAATCATTATCCTGTTTTCCATGTTCTTCTGCAATCACCTCACAGAACAGTCATTTTGTCTATGGCCTCCATCACCTATTGTCTTAATCGTTTTTCGTTTCAGAATCTGGCCATTTAGTTTCACCTCCACAACCCGATGCTTGCCAACATTATCAAGCTATATCGTTCCTCTGACAATGTCCCTCCCTCCTTCAAGACTGACATTATCGAGATGTCAGGACACTGATCCACAACCCTTTCGTTCTCTCCAACCTTCACTTTTTGAACGTGTTGTTTGACATCCAGCAGCTTTTCATAATTTACCCACAAAGCCAACTCCAATAGATTCCAAGATTCATTCTCCAAGTACTTTATGGCCAGAATTTTACTGTCCCGCCTGCCACGACAATCAGAACAGATGGGGGGCGGACAATGGGAAGATCTGTTGACTTCGGGCGGGATTTTACAGTTTTGGGACGAGTGAGGCTGTAAAATCCCACCTTATAACTCTGATTCTCAAATCCATTCATGCCTCATCCCAACCTAGGTTAATGATCTTGTCCAGCCATACATGCTCATCCTTCCATCATAAGATCAGAAGCGGAGATGTCCACTCATGATTGCACAATTTTCAGCACCATTTGCGACTCCTCAGATACTGAAGAAGTCCATGTCCAAATACAGCAAGACCTGGACAGTATCCAGGCTTGGGCTGACAAGTGGCAAGTAACATTCGTGCCACACAAATGCCAGACAATGACCATCTCCAACAAGGGAGAATCCAATCATCGCCCCTTGACATTCAATGATATTACCATTACTGAATCCGCTACCATCAACATCCCGTGGTTTACCATTGACCAGAACCTGAACTGGACTAGCCATATAAATACTGTGGCTACAAGAACAGATTAGAGGCTAGGAATCCTGTGGAGCGTAACTTGCCTCTTGACTCCCCAAGCCTGTCCACAGTCTACAAAGCACAAGTCAGGAATACTGTGTCCAGCGCATCTGTTCCAAGATGAGTGCAGCTCCAACAACACTCAACAAGCTTGCTATCATCCAGGTCAAAACAGCCTGCTTGATTGGCATCCCTTCCACAAATATTCACTCCCTCCGCCACCAATGCATAGGAGCAGCAGCATGGACCATTTATAAGATGCACTGCAGGAAATCACTAAGGCTCCTTAGACAGCACCTTCCAAACCCACAAGTACTATCATCTAGAAGGACAAGGGCAGCAGATATATTGGAACTCCACCACCTGGAATCTCTCCTTCAAGTCTTTCACCATCCTGGCTTGGATATATATCTCCATTCCTTCGCAGTCGTTGAGTCAAAATCTTGAAACTCCCTCCCTCCTTAACAGCTCTGTGGATGTACCGACACCACATAGATGGCCGTGATTCAAGAAGACAGCTCACCACCACTTTTTCAAGGGCAATTAGCGTTGGGCAATAAATGTTGGCCTAGTCAGCAATGCCCACATCCCATAAATCAATAAAGAAAAGAACCTCCGTTCCTCTAACATTTATCGATGACCTCTACTCCTTGGCCCCTCTGTCTCCACCCCTCCACTTTTGGCAGTTGTTCAATTCATCATTATGGCTTTGATCCCTCCCTGCTTTCAAATAAACTTCCCACAACCCTTCTCTTTGACAGTGCCTTCAATCCCATTCCACCTTATGCCCATTCTCCTTCCTGTCAGCATTCACGGACTTTTCCTCCTTAATGTAGGAAACCTTAAATCATCATCCTAATCACGTGGAGTACTATATAAAGGTAAATTGCTGTGGTTGTTCCTAATTCTGGATTTATTTTCCTTGGGATACTTAGAGTCAATTCAATACTTTCAAATAAAGTTATGGCCACTCCCTACAGTTTAGATTTAGAAAGTATGCGAGAAAAAATAGTATCACTCGAACAAAGATTATAGGCCAAATTTGTTGAAAATATGCGAATCATCCAGCAACTTATGGAGAGAAAGAAACCCAGTGAATTATAAAGTTGCAAGTCAATCTGTGCCACCCAAGTGCCAAGATTACATAAACTATGCTCCTATTCACTGGAAGGAATATTGAAGATTAAAGAATGATTTGATCGAGATTTTTAAGCTGTTGAAAGAAATTGATAGGTACTTTTTTCCGTCGATGGGGGAGTCTCGGACCATGGGAACATAACTTTAAAATAAAGTCCTGTCATTCAGGAAAGAAGATAGGTAACACATGTTCACACAAAGGATGGTGGAATTGTGGAACTCTCTCCCGCAAGAAACATAAATGCTAACTCAATTAGTAATTTTTCCATCAAATCAGGTGAATAGAATTCGGATACAAATCATCCATGATTTCACTGAATGGTCCCACAGGTTTGTGGGGTTATTCCTGATCCTTGTTCTTAATCATCCAGTAGACTCGTCACAGTAAGTTAGGTCCAGTGTAAGTATCTTTGTGACAATGTGATAATTGTTACAAACAGCCAATCAACCTCACTCCACTAAAAAGTGAACAACAGTGTGGGGTCTCATTCTTTTATGTAATTAATTATTTTGGGAACTTATAAAGAATCAAATTTTATATTTTGTAATTATTATTCTCACTTCCCCTTGGTCTCTCTTTTTCTTGCTGTCTTAATCCAAGTTTTCTTTCCCTCTTTACCTGATTTTGCATTGAATTTACCTATTCTAATTCACCCTCCTTCTCAATTGTTCCTCATGGTTAATCCTAATGGTTAAGGAGAACCCTTTTGGTCCTGTCATTCATTACATTTCTAGATGTGCTGTTCCGCTTGCATGGCTGTTCCCAACTTGCCCTTCCAACAACTTTGTGGACAAAAATATTTTGAACAGGCAGGTACAGGAACAAGTGTAAATAACAGGGAAAGTTGCAAGATTATTTTTAAAGAATGTGGAACATTCATGTCTTAAAACATTGTTAGACTTTTTAGGTGGAACATGTAACAAAAATAAATTTGGTCCCTTGATATTCAATCCCCTGATGGCTGTCCTTGAAATTATAAAGAAAATTCCACTTGCTGTAAGCCAAGAAAAAAGGAATCAATTTCCTTTGTTTGCCTTTTGAGGTGCATACAAAGGGCCCGATTTTACCATTTGGAATCTAAGGGCCAGATCCGGGCGCAATGCAGATCCGAGCCCGGAATCCTCTTTGCAGCGTGCCCATACGCTTTTTGCCAGCTCCAGTCCGATCCACGCAGTGGGCGGGGCTTAGCGCTGCCAGAACGATCGGAACTCTGAACTGCGCATGCGCAGTTCAAAAAAAAATCTGAACCAGCGCGCCTGTGCACGAAAGAAAAAAACAGCAGAGAGCAGGGGAGGATGGACTTGGGAGAATCTTGCAAACTGAAAATAATGTAGCATCTTCTTTGTGCTGCCCAATTATCTATGGGAAAGGTAATTAAACTACAGTGTCCCAGTGAGCAATTAGTGACCTGTATAATACATTTGTGACCTGTAAATAGATTGTTGATGTCCCTGTAGCCAAAATTATAATCGCAGGAACTAAAAACCTGACAGTCAAAAATTTGGGAAAATATTTCAAAATATGGATGGGGGATATATATTTTGAAATATTTTCCCAAATTTTTGACTGTCAGGTTTTTAGTTCCTGCGATTACAATTTTGACATTATCTTCCAAAGGGAATTCCTCTAATTCTGTGCAATGTTCAGATGAAAACAAGATGAAAGGATCCAAGGCTGCTCCAGAGGCAGATTAGCTGCACCCAACATTGTCCATGCAAGTCACATTCATAAGTAGGGGCACATCTGCCATGGAATGTGAGAGAAGAGTTGCCAATACAAACTTCTTTTCACTATGGTTGATTTCCCAGATTTAGTAATCTCCTTGAATCTTACTTCCAACCAAGTTCCACCCCGGGGACAATTCTTCCAAGTTCACCACATGACTCTGAACATTTGAGCACCTGGCTCATGGCTACAGGGACATCAACAATCCAGTTACAGATCACAAATGTATTATACAGGTCACTAATTGCTCACTAGGACACTGTAGTTTAATTAACTTTCCCATAGATAATTAGGCAGCACAAAGAAGATGCTACATTATTTTCAGTTTGCAAGATTCTCCCAAGTCCATCCGCCCCGCCCCAACCAGAGATCCTTCTGAGCCCGTCCCCCTCCTCCAACAGATGCCAGCGGAAGGCCCGGAAGGTGCTGCAGACTCTCGAAGGACTGCAGGTCGGAAGGATGGTGGAGGGAGACCAGCGATCGAGGTAGGTTGGGGGTGTGCTCTGCCAAGGGGGGCCTGCCTCCCAGGGGGGTCCGATCCCAGGTGGGGGTGGGGGATCTGCCGGGGGGGCCTGCTTCCCAGGGGGGTCTGATCCGGTGGGGGGGGCGGGTGGGTGTCTGCAAAGGATGGTTGAAGAGGATGGGCTTCGGAGCTTCCACTGCAGAATAGAAATCCGCTTCGGATTTTTATTCTGCAGGTTGCTTACAGCACGGATCCAGAACGGACCAGAAGACGGTAAAGTGGGATTTGGCGGTAGAGTTGGGCGCGCGGTTCATTAAGTCGATTTAAATGCATGCTAATGCATTTAACTCGTTGGACCGCCCAATTCAGGTGCGGACCGGACCCGCACCCGAATCGGGTGTCAGTAAAGCCGCGATCTGCTCGGATTTGGGTGCAGATCACGTTAAAGGCCCGACGCCCGACTTTACCGCGATTTCGCGCCTGTTTTTGGTCAAATCGGGCCCAAAGAGTCACTTGGTAGTCCAGGACTTGAAAAGACTAACATGTTGCCGAAGCTTTTTGTCACACACTCATCAGGAAAAATTCAAAAATGACATTTCAAATGATCTTAACAAAAATAATACAGAAGAAACCTAGATTTAAATTACAAACATTTGTAATTTAGATGTATGTTAATTTTTGAACTATCCATATACAATGGGTTCATTATTAATCTCCATCAGTGAAATAAAGGAAATAGAAACAAAGGAAATGGATTTTTGATCGGAAAGGTATCTTTAACCAGACTTAAAGTTCTATATATTTTTAGGGTGACTTTTCAACATTAATTGGCTTTTTTTAAATATATAAATTTTACAAAATATAGTATGTTGAAATGCTCGACTACCAAATTATATGAAAAAGTACTTCCAATTATTTTTTAAAACAGGAAATTACTTTTGTCATGAATCCTGTTTCAAATAAAGTGAACAACAATGTGTTATTATCCTTTACTTGATAACTGCAGAAAAAGTTCCCATCCTTTAAGCCAGTAAACTATATAGACTGGAATCTAAGCCAGTAAACTATGTAGATTGGAATATAAGCCAGTAAACTATGTAGATTGGAATATAAGCAACTAGTCATGCATCAGTTTTTAAATTGATCTTTAAAAATTAAACAGTCAATAAACAATACCATGAGGAGTATAAGCCTTTAAGAGCTTGTTCCTCTTCACTCCATCGGGATGGATTTTCATACTTGCACGCACGACCACCACATGTCATTGAGCATTGCATATGACCAGGGATAACATGTCGCAGGCGTTCTCCAACTTTGGTATACTTGGCTGTTGGACGTCTCATATTGCCTGAAATAAAAAAAGCAGAGACAACCAGGCAAATTCGAAAACTGCAAAATAATGTATGCCATTAAAATGAATTAATTTAATGCATATTCTTGCACTCATGCTGTGAAAACAGCAGAGTCTGAAACATTTATTTTCTTGTGATCAATGCACATTAAGTGACAGATAAAAATCTCAGAATACCAAACGACAGTTTTACAAGACTTCTTTTAATAGATGAAGTAAATAATCAACTTCTAAAAATACAATTTTAAAAAATCAGTAATAAAGATATGCAGGTTTGGTGGATTGGCCTTGATCAATGCATGGGGTTACAGGATTAGGGTAGGGGATTGGGCCTAGTTAGGGTGCTCTTTCAGACGGTCAGTGCAGACTTGATGGGCCGAATGGCCTCTTCTGCACTGTAGGAATTCTAGGATTCTACAATAATTTTACAAAATCACACCCCAAATGTAGAGTCTTACTGAGCAGGAATGCAGATCAGAAAATCAAGCTAATGTTTCCCACAACTACCTGTCCAGTAAAATTCCCGTTATCAACTCAAGTAGGCAAAGCTTGATCTTCCTTTTATTATTAATGTTTACGATATGTTTGTGTACTGAGGTACAATTTACATGCATGTCCAGTAATTTACAGCTGCCAATTTGGTTTAAAAATAAAATGTAGTTTTAGCAACATCCACATCATTCTTCCACACATTCTATAAAAATATGCTACAACATTGGATTATGCTCCAAATGAACATTTTTGAAACAAAGCATAAATCAAAAATCTAAAAATATTGCAGTTTGAAATCATGCAGACATCTATTATATTGAAAGCTGAAATCACAGCATCACAGAGAAGCATTTACTTTTTCCTGGTGATAGACCGGTTTTGGCCTCTTCAACACCGACTGAGGAAACAGCAACCATAACCCGGTGAGTTGAAGACGAAAGCATCTCTATGGCTGAGCTCCGACGTCTCTGCAAAACTCTGACCAAGGTATCAGAAGCAGAGCGACTCTGACTCTGAATGAAACTGCTCAAATACTCCACTGCTGAATGCCTTCTAGAAGATCCCTGCATGGTGATGTGCTTGAAATACTCAAGATCTGAAACTGCCAGTACTGAATAGCAATAGCATAAAAGCAACAAATCATACTGCTGAAGTTGCACTACAATCTGATGATACTCTCTGATAGACTCTCCTTTAGGAGAGGCTAAGGGGTTTCCATAGTAACAAACTGCAAAGCCAATTATGTTAGCCTATAGCTGCAGCATGCTATGTATTGTGACAGCTTGGGAAAGTTATCATTCTCCTATGAGTCAATATCTATAGCACTCCAATTGGTAAATTTTGCAGCTAATTCATACCATGCCCAGAAGCTTTACGCTTCTGTGTATCAATGTAGCATGTGAAGTAAAATTAATTGGCATTCTCAGGTCCATTGTGTATTCTGACTACTACACAAATGTAGAATATTATATCACTACTGGGACTTCAACTGAATTGGAGGAAGGAAGCGAATGTACTGTAGTCAAATTTGCAGATGTCACAAAAATAGGTGGAAAGGCAGTTGCGAGGGGGATACAAACAGTTTACAAAGAGATATTTGAAGGAAGTGGCAAAAAGTTGGCAAATAAAGTATAATGTGGGAAAATGTGTAGCTGTTAATTTTGGAAGGGAGAACAAAAGAGCAGTATTATTTAAATGGGAGAAAAACTGCCAAAAGCTGCAACACAAAGGGACTTAGGGGTGTTTGTGTACGAATCACAGAAAGCTAGCACACAGGTACAGCAGGTAATGTGGAGGGCTAATGGGATGTTGGCTCTTATTACAAGAGGGTTGGAGTATAAGAGTAGAGAAGTCTTGCAGCAATGTTGCCAGTGCAGGCTTGATGGGCCGAATGGCCCCTTTCTGCATTGTCGGGATTCTATGAACTGTACAAGTTACCAGTGAGACAACATCTGTTGGTCCCCTTATTTAAGGAAATATATTTATCGGAATTTCCCAGCCATTCATGCCAGCAGGATTCTCTGGTCCAGTGAATGGAGATTTGGCTAGGCGTCAAATTCTCCGCCCTCGTTTCCGGCAGCACGGGGCGTGAACGCCTGGAAAATTCCAGCCATCATTTCATTGGAGGCAGTTCAGACAAGGTTCACTAGGATGATCCCCGTTTTGGTGGGAATCTGTTATGAGAAAAGGTGAAAGAGGTTGGGGACTATACTCATTGGAATTTAGAAGAATGAGAGGTGATCTCATTAAAGGATTCTTAAGGGGCTTGGCAGGGTAAATGCTAAGAGGATGTTTCCTCTCATGGAGAGTCTAGGACCAGAGAGCATAGTCTCAGAATTAAGGGATGCCAATTTAAGATTGAGATTAGGAGGAATTTCTTCTCTCAAAGGGTTGAGTGTCTCTGGAACTCCTTGCCAGAGAGCTGTGGGGGCAAAGTCCTTGTGTGTATTTAAGGCTAAGATAGATAGATTTTTGATTACTAAGGCAATCAAGGGTTATGGGGAAAGGGCAGTAAAGTGGACATATGGAATGACAGATCAGCCATGATCCTATTTATTGATGGCGCAGACTCAAGGGGCCAAGACATATAAGATAATGAAGGGGCTGGATAGGGTAGAGGTGGAGAGATTCTTTCCACTTAGAAGGGAAACCAGAACTAGAGGGCACAGCCTCAAAATAAGGGGGGGCCGGTTCAGAACAGAGTTGAGGGGGAACTTCTTCTCTCAGAGGGTAGTGAATCTTTGGAATTCTCTGCCCATTGAAGTGGTGGAGGCTTCCTCGTTGAATATGTTTAAATCACGGGTAGATAGTTTTCTAATCGATAAGGGAATTAGGGGATATGGGGAGCAGGCGGGTAAGTGGAACTGATTCACTTCAGATCAGCCATGATCTTGTTGAATGGTGGGGCAGGCTCGAAGGGCCAGATGGCCTACTCCTGCTCCTATTTCTTATGTTCTTATGTTCTTAACAACCTACTCCTGTTCCTATTTCTTATGGTCTTAATACGAATAATAAACTACTTCACAGAAAATTTCTGATTCAGAAGGAAGTCATTCAGCACATCGTGTCCGTGCCAGTCGATAAAGAGCTACTCTAATCCTATCAACAAAGAACAAAGAACAGTACAGCACAGGAAACAGGCCCTTCGGCCCTCCAAGCCTGTGCCGCTCCTTGGTCCAACTAGACCAGTCGTTTGTATCCCTCCATTCCCAGGCTGCTCATGTGACTATCCAGGTTAGTCTTAAACGATGTCAGCATGCCTGCCTCCACCTGCACCTGCCTCCACCTGCACTCAGTCCATTTTCCTTCAGTTCATTGCTCCACAAGGAGATATCCAAATTACATTATAAATATGGTTAGTTTCTGCCTCTGCCACCCTTTCAGGTAGCGTATTCTAGGTCCTGACCACTCTCTGGGGGGAGGGAATAAAGTTTTCTCATCTTCCCTTTAATCCTTCTACCAATTACTTTGAACCTATGTTCTGGTTTTTAACTGCTCTGCTAAGGTAAATATATCATCCTTATCGTTGGTGGATTTTCCTCATCCCTTATCTTTGAGTTTGTTTTCAGCATATTTCACTCCAAAGTACAGAATTCATATTGATTAAACAAAGGACAGTGCTAATTGGTCTAAATGAGCTAGCAAATGTAAAATTATCTCCTGGGACATTCACTTGTCCCTTAGGGAAGGAAATCTGCCAACCTTACCTGGTCTGGGCCTACATGTGACCCCAGATGCACAGCTATGTGGTTAACGCCCAAATGCCTTCTGAAATGGAGGGCAATTTGGATTGGGCAATAATTGCTGGCCCAGCCAGCAATGCTCACATCCCTCAAACTAATTTTTAAAAACCTGTTCTTCGCTAGCATCACAACTGTGTTGTGTCTCCATTAAAATTTAAACCAAATTTAATTTTAAATTGTTAAACAGACTATACAGAAAGTCCATGAATAAGGAAAAATGGGTATCCCAAAACTGAATAACTGATGATTGATAAAATGATTTGACAACTGGCAATTGTAAGATTTGAACTCTCTGCCTCTCAGTTATTAGTTCAGTACCAAAATGGCTAAACTAGTGTATTGAAACATTCTTTTAAATTTAGTTTACCTTTTTCTGAAGTTATAATATACCTCCTGTGTTCTAATGAAGAGTAAGGCAGTTCAGGATGTAAGGAAATTCTTGTAGCCATGACAGTATCTGTTGAAATACAACATGTCTATAATTTATTATATCTGCACGGGCTTCCTGACTCACTTGACTTCCTATTTACGTTTTGCCATCACTTTTTCCATTATATATTCATTGAATCAGAAAATTCTGTTCCATTACCTATCTTTATGGATGGAAACTTTGAAAAATGTGTGTATTTTCATTGAGAGTTAAGCATATGATCATTTAACAGACAGCCTTTGCCACAATTGCTACATTATTGGGCAAATCACCTTGCTTGTTCCGGCCAGGAAGTATTCACTCCCCAGGTGCAAAACACAGAGGAAAAAAATTGCCAAGAGGTGTGACACCAGGTGTGATTCCTTTTAACACTACCATGAGATTTCTACAACTTAACTGAGCTGTTTTCAGAAAATGGGCCTGCAGCACAAAATTGCCAAGACTTGTTTAAACAAACCACGAGGGTCACTAATGGAAAAATTGAATTGTTACCCTGGTAAAGGAGGCAAAACATATTTGTGCCTGATCCTGTTTAGTAGCTCAAGACAATTAGGGGATAATATTTGAAAAACACGATCAGAAATGGTGACCTAATAATAAATGTAAATACAAAGAATGGCGCAAATGGCACACTGGGCAATCAAGCATGCAAGATAGTTGTGTTAAACATTCAAAAACAGCAACTACTTGCCAAAATATTCCTGAATGTCTTGCCATACTTCTGCCACCTCTAGTCAATTAATTATTGTAAGCATCTTCTTGCCAGCTTTGCATGCTTACACTCCATGAACCCTAACTTACACAAAATTCAGTCACCTGTAACTATCCTGCAGTCTCAATCCAGTCCTCTCTAATATACATGAGCACTCTGTCCCCCTATGTATTAGATTTAAAATACTTATTCCATTTTCAGCTCCTGCAACAAACATACCCACCCTATGTTCTACAACCCTCTCCAGGTCTATATTCCTTCCCATTCCTTTCGGTTCTGCAACTCTGACTTTCTGTGCATCCGACCAAGCTACCACCCCTCACCCCTCAAACCCACCAACCTTTGGTGAAATTCTACCATCTCAAATTTTCGCCTTAATCCCTTCAACTTTACCACTTCTCTGTTGAATTTCCAAAATTACTCTCAAAATACACCCTATCCTGCCATAGTTCAACATCATTTTCATCATCATAGAAATCATCATAGAAACCCTACAGTGCAGAAGGAGGCCATTCGGCCCATCGAGTCTGCACCAACCACAATCCCACCCAGACCCTACCCCCACATATTTACCCACTAATCCCTCTAACCTACGCATCTCAGGACACTAAGGGGCAATTTTTAACTTGGCCAATCAACCTAACCCGCACATCTTTGCACTGTGGGAGGAAACCGGAGCACCCGGAGGAAACCCACACAGACACGAGGAGAATGTGCAAACTCCACACAGACAGTGACCCGAGCCGGGAATCGAACCCGGGACCCTGGAGCTGTGAAGCAGCAGTGCTAACCACTGTGCTACCGTGTCGCCCAGTTTATTTGCTCACTTTCTTCCCCCCTGTAAAATATCTTAAGGCATGTCCTTTGTTGAATCATGAAATGAACGCAAAGCATCATAGTAGAGATGCACAACTCATGAGCCCAAATTGAGAGCAGTTTACATCGAAGTTTAATTTGAATTGAATTCACAATGCACCGAATTGAATGAGAATTGTCTGCACATTGGTACCTGAAACATGGCTGATGTTACATTTGTATAATCTTCCTTCCTGCACACGAACCATCCAATTACTTCCACCCACGGAAGTGACATTATGCATCACACAGTGACTGCAACTACGCTAAAAATAAAGTGAATATATTTAATCAACCAAAAGAGAAGCACTAATCTATTTACCAGATCAGGTGACAGTAGGGAAGGACATTCAGAGCATAACATGAGGAAGATAACTTAGCTTGAAGAATGAGAAGGGCCCTGACATTGTTGTGCGAATATCTCAGCACAGCAAATCCACCCTGTAAACTTGCATGAAAATGATAACTTTTACTTAGAGTCAGGATCTCTTAACCATGATGTCCAAGCCCAATAAAAGTGCATCAGGATAGTTTTGGCTTCTTCTCTATTTAACAAATCCTAGAAATAAAAGTGAAAGAACAAATTGGATACAGAAAACAGGGTGGCATGGTAGCACAGTGGTTAGCACTGCTGTCTCACAGCGCCAGGGACCTGGGTTCAATCCTGACTTTGGGTCACTATCTGTCTGGAGATTGAACATTTTCCCCATGTCTGTGTGGGTTTCCTCCGGGTGCCTCCCACAGTCCAAAGATGTATGAGTTAAGTTGATTGGCCATGCGAAATTCACCCTAGTGTCAGGGGGATTAGCAGGGTAAGTATGTGAGGGTACAGGAATAGAGCCTGTGTGGGATTGTGGTCGGTGCAGATTCGATGGGCCGAATGGCCTCCTTCCGCACTGTAGGGATCCTATGATTCTACAGTACACTGCATTGCACCTCCAGATATCCTCACTCGTAGAAGTTCTCAGTTGATGGCACGCCATGCTTATGATGGTGTATCTTGCTGTTGCTCTGAAAATCTAACACATTATTCATTTCAACTAAGTATTAGCTGAAAGAAATCCTGACACTACTAACCATTCACCATACAGGAGTGGATTTCAAGCCCAGTCTAATGCTTTTTCCACTATGCTTGCTGACAAATGTCATTGTAACATTTACATGGTTGGAGATGCATTGTATGACATTGGTCCAGATTCTGGAAAAACCACAGCCAGAAGAGTTTACAACTTTATGAACTGCTTAGAATCTATGTGTCCAATTACATTACTGACTCAATTCCATCCCATATGATTAAAAACTACTACAATTCTCATCGGTATGAGAATGTACTAGTTAGCACTAAACTCTCTGAGGTCAGTCATTTATGTAATTATACATAACTTTAACATGACGGGAACATACCAGCAACAGGAAACTAAAAACTGAGCCAGCGCATTAAAGGCTTTGCCAAGGTTGAAGGAAGACACAAAAAAAATGTGAGCAGCACGGTTATGGGGGGGGGGGGGGGGGGGGGGACCTGGGAAATTGCTCTGATGGAGAGTCGGTGCAGACTCGATGGGCTGAATGGCCTCCTTCTGTACCGTAGGGATTCTATGAAATATGAGTAAAGGAAATTCAATGTACAAACATAAATCTGCAGCCAAATGATGGAGCTGACCAGACCCAAGCCCCCATTTTGTGCCTGAAGTGGAACTGGTGCTGCGTAAAGTGCCTGCAAGTAGAGTGACCCTGTGAACCATTCCACAGAACGTTGCCATGGCCACCACTGCAGCAGACCTGCAAGGAGGTGGAGTTGGAGCTACAGCTGCAGCTAAACATCATAACAAGATACACCAGCATTATGCTGATTGTATAGCTGCAAACAAGACTATCCTTTCTGGTGACTCAGAGCCATGAAGACTGGTACCTACAACCATTGCCAGGGAAGTGTGCCAAAGATGTAGCATCTTGAAAGGTACAGCCAATCTGGAAACATTGGTGGATCATCATTCTGACATCCCTTATTTCTTGGAATGTCACTCAAATTAGCAGTTATTACAAATTACAGTTATTGGCAAAGGTCAAGCATTCACACCTCTTATCTTCCATGTCAACTTATGCTGTCCGTCTGCTGTGACAGTTTCCTTTCCGAAGACCAGCTTTTGTATTCACTAATTGTTATCTGAAATGAGGTGCATTGATATCTTCAGAGATAAATGTACGCAAACTGGTATAAATCAGTTTCTGTGCGGCCAAACCTGCCTGCTTTCTCACTGTAAGTACGTGTTAAAGGAATCCTATGAGAAACATTGGTGCCAGGAATAGTACTAGCAGCAGTTTCATTTTGCAAAGAATTTGATACAAAGTCTCATTAACAACATAAGTGCTCACAGAAATTAAAGATGACTCAGAAATGGACTAAAATAATATGCTCTTTAAAGAAACTTGTGGCAGACTTCTGTTTTGAGCAACACAGTACAGCCCTCTTCTCCAAATCTTGAAACTACAGCAGTTTGTAGAATACTTCAGGAGCAGCACAGCTGTGAAAGCTTACCGAGTAAGAATGAATAATTAGGTGAAAAATTCAGAATTCAAATATTTGAAATCTCAATCGAACAAGGATCAGTCAATCCACTGAATTTTTTCAGTTTGCAGCAGACTAGGGTAAAGTTAACCTACTGAACTGGTGTGTGTACCTGGACTGGATCTAAATGAGAAAATAATACGTTGCATTGTATTAAAAATATCAGGTTACATC
The DNA here is from genome assembly GCF_964213995.1 of Mustelus asterias. Lineage (NCBI taxonomy): Eukaryota > Metazoa > Chordata > Chondrichthyes > Carcharhiniformes > Triakidae > Mustelus > Mustelus asterias. The sequence continues at coordinate 133,248,858 of NC_135803.1, read as the reverse complement.
GAAACGTCTACGTCAGCCTGCACCAAATCTCATGATAAAAGGGTGCAATGGTTTTGCTCTTATAGATGGCACAATAATAGAACTTTCAATTATATAAATGTCATCACGCCCTCTACCTTATAACGTGAATATGGGTTTTAAAGAATAGCTTTGTGTTTGTACACAATTTCAAGTTCTGATTGCTGGATGTCTCAGAGCACTGTTTTTCTTCTAAAATTCTTCCTTGCTTTCTCCCATGCTATCTGAGCACCTTTATGTTGTTAATTAATTTTAACATATTATTGATGTTTCATGAATGCCACCAACCTATATTTTTCTACTTCCAGCAAAAAGGCAAATTAATAGAGGTGTTCACAATTATCAAGGGATGTGAGAGCAGATAGAGACACGAGTGGTTTCAAGAAGGATAAAGATCAAGAAGAAGTAGACATACCTATAAATTAAATGCAACAAATTTAAAACAGAGCAGAGCTTTTTCTACAGGGGACTGTGAAGCTGCAATCTAAGTGATCTAAGCAGGCATGTGGGACTACTACAGCCTACAAGCTCCCCTTCAAGTCACACACCACCTTGATATGGAATTATATTGTTCATAGTTACTGGTTCAACATCCCGAAACTCCGACTTAACAGCGCTGTGGGGAGGGTCCCTTCACCACACAAACTGTAGTGGTTCAAGAAGGCAGCTGACCACCATTTTCTCAAGGGCAATTAGGGATGGAAAATAAATGCTGGCCGCCAACCTACGAATGAATACTTTTAAAAATGGCCTTGCCAGTGACATGCATCTTTTGGGAAGAAGATTTATTTTTTAAAAAGATTGTCGTTCCATGTCCTCTGATCTCAATTCAAAATTCAAACCCTCCCTATAACTCATTGTGCATTCAACAAAATACCATTTCACCCTTACCACCCCCTCACTGGTGACAATCAGTCCTGACCAAGCTCAAATTCTGGTTTATTTTCAACCTCATTTCCTCGGACTGCAACCAATGTATTAAGTTCCTTCTCCCAATTAACCTCACCCACATTCAGTTGCAGGAAAAATGCATGGTGATGCAGGTGGGAAATGAACTCTAAACAGTAATAAACATAACAGTGAGAAGAACCATAGAAAAACTAAGGTCCAGAAACAAACTCAACACCAAGGCCAACCAAAACCAAAACCCTCTTTAAATATTATGTTTTTATGGGAGATTCAATTTTTTTTGGATAAAGATTAAAAATACAACAAGAAAATGGTGGAAACTATTAGATTTACCCTGGAGTTGCGAGGAGGAAAAGTTTTTGCTCGTTAGTCACTTTGTAAATAATATATCTCAATGGTTGGATTTCAATGAAAACTTGGTACATCGGTATGGTATAGAAGAACCAATCTGTTTTTCCTAAAGATGTGGAATCAGATCCCAGAGTAGATTTTTTAAAGGACCCGTTAATATTGGGAGATAGAGTGAATTGACTCTCTTTTTAGAATGTTGTGTGTTGTTTTATTGAGAATGTTGTTGATAGGTTTAGGATGTTGCAATTTTCTCAACTGCTCTGGTGCAATTGGTCACTGCTATCAACAGGTGAGCAGATTTTTCAGAGCTGCTGGTTGGATGTTGATTGTCCTAAAGCCTCCTTTGATAAGCTAGAAGCTTTCAAGACATTATTTTTTCAGCTTTGTAATTACAGAACTTTAGCAGGCAAGGGAAAGCCTCAAAGAAGAACTGTGTGATTGCAATAACATGAAGACAGTGTGGCGGTGCACTGTGGAATGCCCTCTTCACTTGTTCTTTACTGTATCTCAACTAAACAGTTGTGATTATGAGCTTTTTTAAAGGTTTCACAACAAGCAAACTAAACAGAGAGAATTCCTTTAATGAACTCAAATTCAGATTTAGAGAGATTAGAAAGGTGTGTTACTGCACACTATCCAACATACTGGTGGCATGGTTCCTTTGGATCTCTCTCCCCACTTCCTCGAATCTCACCACTAAGACATACGAGGACTTGCAAATAGAGACCATTCCTCTCTTGCAAAGTTCACCAAATGAAATTGTGTTTCTGCCTCAGCACAGGAGAAAAACAGTTTTTATCAAAATCTTAAATTAGTATTTGACTGTTGCCATGGTAAACTTTCCTTCTTGGCCTGCCTACAGGCTTTAGCAGTTGACCACACCATCCTCCTCCCATGTCTCTCATTCATCCAACAGTATGGAACTGTCCTCATCTGGTTCCATTCTTATCAATCCAGTCATTGCAGAGAATTCCATGCAATGACTTCGCCTCGCCCTCCCACACCATTATCTCTGGAATCCTCCAAGGATCTATCCTTGTCCTCCTGTTATTTCATATCCACATTCTGCCCCTCAATGCGATCATCTGAAAATTCATCAGGTTCTACAAATACATACATTATCACCCAACTCACCTCACCACCACCTTTTGGCCGATTCCAAGTTGTAACACTGCCTGTACAACATCCAATGCTGGATAGGCAGAATGTTTTTCGAGCTAAATATTGGGAAGACTGAAGCCATTGTCTTCAGTCCACACCGCAAACTCTGTTCTTTTGCCATCAACTCCATCCCTCTCCCTGGCTATTGTCCAGACCATGTGCAAGCTTGGTGTCATATTGACCCTGAGATGAGCCTCTGACTACACATCTGGAATTCCCTCCCTAATCTCTGTGTCTCTCTCTTCGGTTTAAAGCTTACCTCCTTACCTCCTCCTGACACCTCCATATGCGGCACAATTCCCAGTTTTATTTGGAAAATCTCTTGCAGTGCCTTGGGACCTTTCAAAATTATAAGTGCTCTGCTCAGCTGTGCATAAGAAATAGCTACAGCAAACAGCCTGATCATGATAAGAACAGACTGATACAGAAGCGTTTACACATTTATAAAGAAATTACTTCTGCACTCTGGCGCAATTTTCATCCATGCATTACCCCACTTTAAGCTAGCACTATACAGGCTTTCCACTCTATGCATGTAAACAACATTGCACAAAGTTAATTAGTACTGCATCATTTCTAAGTTATTCACATAATTTGTAAATCTTAAGAATTGGTGTTGAACACTCACTTCAACCTTTTTCATTAAAATCAAGCAACATTAAAACAACACCACTCCCCCACCCTGTTGAAAATTAAAATACTAAATAAGAGCAAATTATTCAACTTGAGAATCAGGTGCTCAATTAAGGATGTATATAGGACCTCCAACAGCACTCAACAGCATCCTTGCGTAAAAGCTCAGTTAGATGTGAAAGGTTAAATAAAATTAAGAATACAACTTTTTGCGTTTCTGCCATACTCTTAACAATTCCTGTTTTCCAGTTTACCTTCGAGACAAAACCCGAATTTTCTTTCATTAAAATATGAACAGCTTCGCTGAAGGCATGAGTCACAACTGGACTTACTCAGACTTCACCATAATTAGAAGCTAATCAAGTGGGGAGTTAAACATTGGTTTCAGCAGCTATGGCAACAACCACCATTTAGAATTTCATTTCTCCAAATGATGGAAAAGCAATTGTATTTAAACTTCCCAATCAGCACTGTAATAGAAATGTACAAAAAGATAGCACAAGAGAGAAATATCAAATTGCAAATGGTTTGCAATCCATTTAATTTCATTATTTCTGGCATTATACAATTTTTACAGATTAATCAGCCACCAAGTTGCAAAATACAATTAATTCACATCAGGCAAATACAGGAAATTAATTCAGTTCAATAAAATGACAGCCTCTGCTATCAATAAACGAAGCAAACTTAATTATTTCTCCTTGTAAATTGCACGCATTGTGCTTAAGCAAATAACAGAGGATTACTCAGCTTAGTACTGGTTCTAAAAAAAACTTGCTGTACTGCATGTACAAATAATGAACATATTCTCTCATGACCTTCCCTATGTATACAGCAGTCAATGGCCAACGTAATCTTTTTATTCCAATTGCCAAAAAATAAGTATTTTTCCTGACAAAGAGGGAAGGACAGTGCAAATGATACAAACCATGAATATTCCAACTCTCTGTTGCTGAATTTACCTGCAGTGATAAGTTGAAATACCCAAATACAAGCAAAGAAGATGCAGCTATATGGCACATAAAGACATGATAATATGAGTTTGGTCACAATTCAAATCACAAGAATGTTTATATATTTTCTGTATTTATCTACAAGACTGGATGGTAATTTTAAATGTGTTACTACTGACTGTGCATTACATTTTCTAGGTATAGCTAGAAATTGAAATGCAAGGAAAAGCAAGCCCATCGTTAGAATGTGCACATTGCATGCATGACACTAAATCCTACTTCAAAAACCGAAATTTCCATAAAATAGGGAATGAATCTGTCAAATGGACTCCACAATTACTATTAAATTCAACAATAGGGAAAGCCTCTTAATGTAAAAATTATAGCTGCGCTCAAAGATAAAATAGAAAGAGAGCAGGATGAGGGAATGCTGATGGGGGGGGGGGGGGGGGAAAGGTGGTAAACAAAATGGAAGAGAGGTAGGAAGAATGAAAGGCTAAGGAAGCAGGATGAGGAAATGGAAAATGGAGGAGGATCACAGAGCGGTGCTCAGAAAATGAGGGATAGAGCAAATGGCAGGGAGATTGCAGGGAGCAAGGAAGGAGAAGAAAAAGCAGGAAGAGCAAGACAGGATAGGGATAGGAAAACTGCAGGAGTTCCAAAGCAGTTTCCAAGTCGTGTATTAAAACTTGAAAATGAATCCTTGGATGTGATTTGTCCATATTGGATATCAGGAAATATTACCCCCAAACTAATCAAATGAAAAGTTGTACTGGCAGAGAATCAGCATTTTTCGTGTCAATTCTATGACCAGTCATTCAAACAGGAAATGTTGGTTCTGAACTTCATATCCTCAACATTGGTAGGAGGGGTATGGCAGTGTCTACGAATAAATTGCAAGACGCAAGTGGCAGGTGTTCTCCATACTTACTGAGTAAAAGGTAGTCCCATTGTAAATTACAAGTCAGGATTTGTATCTTTATCACGGGGCAAAAGGCCATATTTACCTTGATGTTTAAGAGAATTAAGCTTGAAGAGATACAATTTTCAAAGAATTTGCTTCAGTGATAGAAATTAAAACTTTTTAATCATTGCTCTATAGAATTGAGGTCAGATTCACTCACATAAAGTGATTTAGCTTATTCTGTTATACAGCATCGACAAGATAAGTTAGGTTATTTGGTATGAGCTAAACAACACAAGGATCACTGAGACCAGTATGGACAGGGAAGAGCTGTGGGATAATTTCCCCCTCTTTGCCTCTTGACTGATCGCAACAAGACGTACTTAGCTCCTTGAGTGTTGTGACTTTTCAGAAGGGACACAAAACAGGCTTTCAAGCAAGTTTCAATCAAAAGGGAGGAATAAAAATACACACACACACACAAAGGTCATCCTGTACATTGGGCACAATTTTAAGCAGGGGGCCACAAATCTGATTCCTGCCCGGCATCCAGCAGGTCACGATACTCCTGGGCTATTTTATTTTAATGTAATCAGCCTCGCACGGGGGAATGACACAAGGCTGATTTTAATATTCAGCTCCGGGCGTAATTGTCCAGGCTCATTTGGCTCTCCGACCTTGCCGGTGAAGGTTCCCACCAGCGGGGATCACAGCTGGTCTCCAGCAACAGGGACCAGACATGATGGCCTCGCCAGTGGGACCGGAGGCCATTGAGGCCTCCCCAGGAGGTCGGGGGGGCCAGTGCCCCTTGGGCAATAGCATTCAGGCAGTGTCGGCCTGGGACCCAAGCAGTGTCGGCCTGGGATCCTGGCAGTGCCAGCCTGGCACCATGGCAGTGCCAGCCTGGCACCCTGGTAGTGCCCATGAGGCACAGGGCAGTGTCAAAGGGGCAGGGTCTCGCAGGGCAGAGTCAGATGTGTAGGAGGAGAGGAAAGGGCGGACTCTGTGTCAGGGGTGAGGGCTAATGATGGTGCCAGCGATCGAAAGTGGGGGGGGGGGGGGGGGGGGGGGGACAACCAGGAGGCCGGCGATGTCTGTGGGGGGAGTAAACAGAACTCCCAGTATGCTATAGAGTTTTGAAAGGTAGCTGCAAATGCATCCACCATCTCTTCAGACATCTCATTCAACACTTTGGGATGAAGCTCCTCTGGTCCAAGAGATTTATCAACCCTCAATCCAGTTAACTTTTGAAGAGATATCGCTTGACTAATTACTTTTAGTTCCTCAGTCTCACATGTCCCATGGTCACTTTGTATTTCAGGGAGATTTTCTGTATCTACTTCTGTGAAGATAAGAACAAAGTAACTGTTTCTCCACCATCCACACCTAATGATATAAATCCTAATTACTCCCAGCACTGAACGACTGATGGCATGAGGAGGAGTAAGAGAGGGACTAAAGAAATGCATGGAATCAGGGCCTATGCAGCAGGGAGAATGCATGGTGGTCAAGAAAAAGAGAGCAAATAACAGAAGCGACTGAATGGATAGTCCCGATAATAACAAAGTCCAATGCTCCTCACACTTTTTGGGGAGATGGATGGAGAAGAGTGAACAGGATTGGACGGAGTAAACATTTTAATGAAAACATAGGCATCAGGTGTGGAAGTTCAGGGAATGGTTGAGCAAAAAGCAGCTACAGAACTACCATGAAGAATGGAAGCCAAAGTTTTGACATCTTGGCAGCCCGAGAGTGTAACTCTGAGTGACTTGGCAGGACTGGGGAGGTGCACAAAGAATTATGGAGAATACAAGGAAGTAATTTGAGATGGCTTGGAAGAGGTATATAGGGAAGTCAGTGGCATACTGAAACCAGAGGAGAAGGGTCAAAAAGAGTTGAGATGGAAATTGAAATCCAAGAGGATTAGTTGTTGCTCGGTGCTGAAGGAGGAAAAGAATACCACGGGAGAAACAAAGGGTGGGCTTGAGGAAGTAATTGTGAACAATGTTTTTAAATAAAGGGGGATTAAAGTTTAAAGAGAGATTATTCAAGAATATTCTTCCGATACTCAGCTTACTGCTCTGCCATGATACATGTGGAAAATGGAAAGAGTTTTATTCACCAAACCCACCAGAATTGCCACCTAAAACAGGCACAGTGAAGCAACTGAGCCATCTACCCATTGGTGCCAGCATAAAGCTCACAGGCATTGAAGCCCACGCCTCGTTAACAAGTCTCAGGCAAACTAAACACTGTGCTGCAGCTTTCTGGTTGTTAGAGGATGAGAATTGTCTCAATCACACACTGCTCCATTTGGGTTTATGGTTGGGGTGAGGGGTTTACAGTCTAAACAATCCCAAGGGGTCCTCAAGTAGACCAGCAGCAGAATCATTTTTTTCCTCAGTAGCACTCCTGCCCCTCACCAAAATAATTATTTTCTGGACTGACTTTTGAATAATCATCAATAGTCCCTTTAAAAGCTGCTGCTTAAGCTACTCTACGTCCGAAACAATAGGGCACAATTCCTAAACTGAAAGTTAGAGTCCTGTAACTTTGGCCAGCGTAGAATTGCGATTCACGTACTTAAGCAGCCTCATTCCCTGTTTCGGGTAGGTCAGCTACTGCTGCTTCACCGAAGGGCCTTGTGAATCATATATGTTCCTGAGGTGTCTCTCCCAATTTCCAATCGTTGGCCACCCATTCATTTGTCAGTGAGAAGTGGGAATCTGGCATTAGAAATGGTGTTGAAAAACTGAATGCAACAATGATTTATAAGAATGGTATCTAATTAAATGACTCAAATTCTAACTGACACATTTTCTGATTCAATCCTACATCTGAGATAAATAAATAATGTCCATGGAAAATATTGTTCCAACTAACAATAGCATTTATGTCATTTGCCTAAAATTCAAGCAGAAAATATCAAAATGGAGAAGATTTTAGAAAATTTGGGTTTTAGAAATGTCAGGTATCATATTTAGGGAAAAGGCTATGTTCTGGGTTCTGACCATAGCATAAAACTGGAGATGTTAGGCTCAAGTCTACATCTGAATTATTTTATACCACCATTTGCTATGTTTTTTAAAAATTCTCATCCGCTTCCCCCCTCCCCATGAGAGAAAAATTATAATTACCCTCAACTTAGAAAGAGAGATATTTATTTTCAAAGCAGTTTACAGCAGACTAACATCTCTGATTGCACTGTAATTACTAATCCAATAAAATATTAAAATAAACAATTCATTACCTGCTGTCAATATTAATTAGTTGTGGTAGCAACCTGTGCCTGGTAAAGCCTATAAAACTATTGACAAGATGTTGATCTTTTTTTCAAATGGCATTCAGAATAATTTACGTTTTCCACCATTGTGACTTATACCAGATGTGGAATTCCTACCAGGAAAAACTTCATCTCCGAATTTCAAGACACTCAGGGCCCTATTTAACCATTTTGATTCGAAGTGCTGGGCGGATTTGAAACTGGGAGTGTTTCAGATCCGACTTTTAGACCCGTCCTCAGGTTTCCCTATATGCACTTTGCAGCAAAAATATCAGCAATTCCGAATCACACTGCAGAAGCCTGTGGGTGGGGCTTAACACGCCCAAAACCCTGCAGCTCCAATCGGCACCTCC